>NW_026043013.1:3693-65105 GCF_023856365.1 Brienomyrus brachyistius | reverse complement strand
TGGGCTGAGTGTGCAGAAAGATTCTGGAAATTTGACAAACCATCTTTTTGTCAGAGACAGTCAGGAGCCAAAGGCAGTGGAAGTGACCTTGGTGTCCTTCAGATTAAAAAAAATTGCCAGATTGTGCTCTCAAAAATGTGCAAAAAGGCCTTGGATAAATGCCCTCTGAAGTACTCGATTGTACATGAGATGACGTGCTTGGACCCAAACAAAATGCACACCAGCCAGATAACTGCCAGCAGAAAAGGAGAAATCTCATGCAGAAGTTTGCGCAGGAGAATCGGTTGGCAGGCAGGATATCTGCTGGTAAATCATAGGATAAGAATAGGATAGTTCAGAATATTATTTTTAAATTATGCTTTTCTTTTTTCACATCTAACTGAATCAGGGACGGATTACAAACCGGGTTAGCGGGGCCGCTGCCCAGGGGCCCTTGGGGTGCAGGGGGCCCGTGGGCCCCAAGCCCAAAACAATTTGCAACGCTTATCAGCAATGTATTTTCGTTTGTCTATTTTAGAGGGCCTACATTCTTTGATCCTCTGCCTACAAGGTCCCCTGACCCTATAGGGAGGGTGTTTGGCTGCCAAGGGCCCTTGACTTGTGGTGGTTGTGGTGGTGGTGCAGGTGGTGGTGGTGGGGGGGGGCCTCGCGAACGTTTTACCCAGGGGCCCACACAACCCATAATCCGTCCCTGAACTGAATAGTGTTAACACGTAGATTTTAGCAGTATTTAGAAGACCGACTCTTGGTGTTTGAAAAGAAGCATCAGCCCAGTTATATTTTCTTTGATGAGCCTAGAGATATCTCAAGATTAAATTAAAATGATTGCACATTTATGGTATCATAGGAAAATTGGGTTATAAATCACTTTCCTATTCTACATGTGATTCTGTGTATTGACATTGTTGATCTGCATCTAATCTACTGTAATTAATGTAATTACAGGTGATGCAATATCCCAGCAGTCTGATAATCACCTGCACAATGAGGCAAAAGGCTTGGATTTTATATCCTTCATTCCTTCAGCACCATCCAAAGTTGATGTCTTTTTACATCAAAAAGTTAGTGGGCCTTATCCTGACCTCTGGATGTTCTGCAAGAACTTGCTGCTGCTGTCCTATGGGCAAGCCGAAGTGGAACGAATAGAGGTGGAGACCTGCAACTTATCAGAGGAAACAGTTGTTGCACAGAGGCTTATATGCGACCATGTCAGAGTGTGTGGGGGAGCAACCAAAGCGCCTCTGACCAAAGGTGAAAGATGAGCGAAAAGCAAAAAAGAAAACTTGAGGAACTCAAGAGGAAGAGAGTCTCACTGGAAAGTGTATGTGAGAGTTTACAAAAGGATGCTGAGCACATGGCAGAGGAAGCAGAGAGTGCTGCTGGAACCAAAAGGGCAACATTACTTACCAAGTCCAATACTCTGAGCCGACGAGCGAAGGAGGAGAAAGAGCAGTTGGTGGTCTTAAATGCAGATACTGAAGAATAGGCTACTGAACTGTGACTCCTAACACATCAAGAGTGAATCGGTGGAAACAAAAATATTTAGGTTCTTTGCATTTTTGGAGTATTTTACTTTCTGTGCCTGTTTGTACATTGTTCACAGCCATAATACTTTATAATTACAAGGTAGTTTTATGTTAGAGCTCTTGCTCCAATAAATATGTGCCTTGTAATTAACTAAATTCTAGGCTATTCAGTTTTTTTTGCCCTCGTGATGGTCGTGGGTTGTGAAAAAAGCCTTCTTCTTAGGGGTACCGCTGGGGCCAGCCGGGCGTATGTCGTGGCTTCAGTGAGTACTTATGTTTGTCATGCTGCCTGTGTACTTTATAGCGGCACAACATATTTCTGCAAATTGCATGCGTCAAATTGTCTGTCTCTCTTAAAAAATATGAAGTGTCACCAAAATTTTAAACGGGGAATCAATCTCAATGAAAAATATTCGTCAAGTAACGTTTCTAAAATAATATAGACATACTAATAATTATATATTAATAAATCGGATGAACGATGCATCCCAAATTGTATCCGCTGCGCACTTCTTAATCAGGGCAATCGCATCGTGGAGGTTTCTGCAGACGCCCAAAAAGACTTACTTAAGAAAACTGTTGCATGATAATTTGTACCATTTTCAAGGGTGGGGGGCGTGCAGTAGATGCCCCCTTTATTTTTGTGCTTCTGCCGTTCAAACCGAGCAGCACTGAGTTTGTCATGGCACCTGACGCCAAATCTACTGCTTAGCTGCTACAGACAGAACTATCTTCAAATCACCACTAGGGGGTGTCAATGCTGCAGCTTCGTTCTATGGTTGATCTTTTTCAAAGACAGTTTTTTTTCTCTCTCTCCACATAATCAACTTAACTGATTAGCGTGCTTTCATAGTAATGGTTTTTAATCCGTGTTAATCTTCTGAACAATGACTAGTAAAGGTTCTATGAGGTTGTCCTACTTACTATGGATTTTAAGTTTTTTATCAAGGTGTTAAAACGTACCACAGTTGCCAGTCCTGTGTTTTATGTCTAGCAATTTGTACAGTTTCTTCAGTATAAACACATGCCATGATCTGTGAGAATCTCCTCCAGAACTCTGCATTTCCTCAAGATCTTTTTGTAATATTGCATCATGGCACTGCTCAGAACAACACAGATGGTGCATAACAACACAAGGGAGTACAAGACAACATGGTGCAGAAACAGTGCGATACAAAGCAGGACAAAACTGGATGATACGTGGTCAGTGGTGGATAAAGTGCAGTGAACAGCTGTACAGTGCAGCTGCCGTGGAAATGACTGTTACAGGGGATGCAAAAGCTGCAGGTTTGAATTGTTTGGCGAATGAAGCTGTTCATGAATCTGCTAGTCAGTGTTTGTGGATGGTGGTCAGAGTCCTGGATTATAGACTGAACCTTGTTACTGTGGCAGTTAAAGTACAGCTGGTCAATGGAGGGCAGTTCAGTGCGAATGATGTTCTTAACAGACTTCGCAATGTACTGCCTTCCTGTCATGTGGCTCCACCATACCATAGTACTACTGTAAGAACTAGGGATGTAACGATACATTCAACTCACCATTTGATACGATTCACGATTCTGAGTTCACGATACAATTTTCTCATTTTTTGCAGAATGAGCTGCAGACAAATATATTCAAAAATATTCTTATATTTATCTTTCTGAACTGTTGACACTGTTGTGAACAGTGCAACTGAATTTGAATAAAATACTGTTGAAAAAAATCCCAAATCAAAATAAGTAAATAAAAAAAAATAAATCAAATAAATAAGCTAAGGTTTGCATGTGCAGCTTTTTAGCGTGCTTTGCCCTTTTAATAATCTTCACTCAGCTCACGGTGGTGCCAGTGGACCTGTTTGTGTATGTTATCAGTCTATTACAATGTTTGCATGCAGTTTATGTCTTGTCTGTGCTTTTCTCGCTGTTTCCTCCTCGTTTGTGATTACCGGAAAGCTAATATGCTGCCACACCGCCAATTGAAGATCGGGCGGTGCGTCCATCCATCCATTTTCTGAAACCACTTAATCCCAACTGAGATCGCGGGGGAGACCGGAGCCTATCCCGGGAACAAGGGGCGCAGACAGGAACCAAGCCCAGGCAGTCACCTACACACCGCAGGTCGCACACACTCACACAACTACAGGGCCAATTTAGACTCACCAGTCAACCTATCCTGCATGCTTTTGGACCGTGGGAGGAACCTGGAGTCCCCGGCGAAAACGGGGAGAGCATGCGAACTCCACACAGAAAGGGCCCTGGACCGAAGCCAGCACTAACCACTGTGCCGTCCTCAGTTTCAAATTCATTCATCATCTCGCGTTCGCTCAAAACCAAAAACTGACGTACGATGTCGACGTGATACGCAGTGACATCTGACGTCAAACTCACATTGTGAAATCAAATGTAATATTACACCAGTTTTTTCTGTTAAAGTACTGTGAAGTACTCCTACAATAGTGATTCATTTTCCACATCAGCCGGTTTAAATCTTCATGCATTTGCACCGATTTTTAACTGATTTGTGATTCATCATTACATGCCAGGGCCAGCAGCTCTGCATGGCTCGACCCTCATAAACATTCTCCACACATGCTGTTCAGGCAGTGGCCACAGAAATTCCCCCAGTGAACTTTATGCTTTCTGTCGGAGAGTATGCTGTGTTCTGGCCTTAAACCCTGCATACTACTTTGCAGACTTTGATCCTCTTAACAACAATTGGCATTTCTGGTGGCTGAATATCCATCCATCCGTCATCCAACTGCATGCTTAAAAGCTGTGAATAATAGTAATAATTCTTAAAATTGCAACTATCTAGAATTTCAGCCTAGTTACTCAGCTAAATTACTATTTAAACCTAGAATAATTTCTATAAGGGGCGGCATGGTGGTGCAGTGGTTAGCACTGTCGCCTCACACCTCTGGGACCCGGGTTCGTGTCTCCGCCTGGGTCACATGTGTGTGGAGTTTGCATGTTCTCCCCATGTCGTTGTGGGGTTTCCTCTGGGTACTCCGGTTTCCCCCCACAGTCCAAAAACATGCTGGGGCTAATTGGAGTTGCTGAATTGCCCGTAGGTGTGTGTGTGTGAGTGGATGGTGTGTGAGTGTGCCCTGCGATGGGCTGGCCCCCCATCCTGGGTTGTTCCCTGCCTCGTGCCCATTGATTCTGGGATAGGCTCCGGACCCCCCGCGACCCAATAGGATAAGCGGTTTGGAAAATGGATGGATGGATAATTTCTATATGTGTGATAGAATCAAAAAATATTTTGTTTTACATATAAATCTTCACAAGGTGTATTACACATGGTATTCCCCAGACACCGCCACCCCAACAGATGCTTTGTTTGTTAAGACAATAGCTCAGAAAGTGGTTGATCGATCTTTTGCAGCTTTTACCAAGGTTTGTACAAGCCAAAATTAAATTTTGAAACGGATCCCTGCCACACCCTGCCCTCCTGAACCTCCCGTTTCCTCCCTAGTGTGGTATAACGTGCCATGCCTGTTCCGCGTTTGTTTTACCTCTCCTTCCTGCCCTTGTGTTACTCATTTCAGGTGCCTCTAGTTTGCTCCCTGCTTAGCCTTGTATAAATGTGCTTCTCAGTCCTGCCTTTAATGTTGCTGCTGCTGTTTGCCTGTGTGTTCTTCCCTGCTTATGATTCCCCCGTGATCCAGTTGTGATCCAGTTGTCTTCATATCATGTATTCACATTCCTCAGCTGAGAGTGAACAAAGTTCTGTGGAAAGTATCTGACTACAGATAGACTTTCACCCAGTTCTCTGCGGGAGCTCTGATTACAGAGTGACTCCCCGACTACTTCTGAAGCCCTTCCTTAAGTATCCAGACCAGGTGATGGCATGTTTCTGAAGACTGACTAATTTCGGTCAATGGTTAATTTTAGGGGCATTGCTGACCTTGGTTCTCAAGTCCCCAGCCAATCAGATCACTTTAGGGGGTGGTTGTAATTCCCTTGTTCTACCATGAGAGAATCTCTCTCAGTTTGGTGGGTTGAGCCGAAGTTTCTGTATTTCTCTTAGGAAAAGCTATACTGCCTTAAATCTGAGAGTATAATACTCCTCGTCTCATGCCTATTCAAACGAGACCAAACATGCGTGTATTTGTCCCTAACATCTATGTGTGCTGAGTTATCCTGTTTATAGTGGAAAAGGTGTCTGTGTCTGGAGGCTGACAGCTGTTGTTGCTGTGGATTGATTGTGGAACTCTGGTCACTCCGGGGGTGAAAGGTCTTGCTTTTTCTGTGCTGCTCCAGTTATTCCTATCCAGTCTCTCAGGAGCCGGCAGGCCTTTGCCTTCCTTAAAAGGGGTGGTTTGACGAGTTGAGTCCAGTCTTGCCTGGGCCAGCGGAGCTCTGAAATAGACTGATGCAGGCTGATCAGAGTTGGGGCCTGCAGGACCTATAAGTTTTATGTCCTTACAGAATGTAAGTGGCATCATACTAAACTAGTGGTGTTCGAACTAGCATGGAAAGAGGCTATGGGTAGCTACAAAAAGGCTCTTAGTGCCGCCAAATCATCTAGTATCTATCAGAACTAATTGAAATAAACAAAAATAATCCTAGATTCCTATTTACTATGGTGTCCAAGCTGACTAATAACCAGACCACTGGTTATTTTCCAGTGACGACTTTATGAAACTTTTTGACCAAAAATATGCTCAATTAAACAGAACATTTTGAATATTGAATATTGGTTAACCAGTCAGAACTGATGTACTTAATTTTATCTTCAAATTCATCTACTTGTATGCTAGAACCTGTTCCATCAAAATTATTCAGCGATGCTCCCAGCATTGATTGAACCGCTACTAGCAATAGTTAAACTAAAACATATAATCATATTACCCCAATTTTATCTTCACTGCACTGGCTGCCAGTTAGATTTCGTGTTGACTACAAAACACTGCTCTTAACCTATAAAGCTGTAAATGGTCTTGCACCGCAGTATGTGAGTGACCTCATTTGCGTTCCGAATCATACACTTAGATGACGAGATGGAGGTATTCTATCCGTACCCAGAATAAAGAACATTACCTTTGGGGGAAGAGCATTTGCTCATAAAGCACCACAGCTATGGAATAAACTTCCTATTAGTGTTCGGAACTCAGACACAATCTCTGCTTTTAAGTCAAGGCTTAAGATGTACCTCTTTCGCCAGTCTTTTGGATAGTTAAATCTTCTTTTCTAAGGTGAATGGGAAATCTGGAGGTTCATAGTTATTTGAGATTGAAGGGGAAAGGGGGGATTGGTGCTGTCGTCCTGCCACTCTCGCCGATCACTTAAGCTGTGGATGGGAGGTGGCTTGACGCCAAAACCTCTGTAAACCCTCATGCCTGTGCTTCCTTCCAGGTCACTCTTTTAGGCAGGCTGTCATAGTTGCTTTAGTCCTGCCGGTTAGGTGTAGGGCAATAACTCTTCTCCATCTTCTCTTTTTCGAGCTGATACCGAGCCGACTACACCGTGTGAACCCGCACCTGGACTCCTGGATATAACTACATGAAACCAACTGGGACTTTATAACTATATGAACTCTAATGAATGTCAATGTAAATGCAGTTTCATGCTCCTTGGTCGCCCAGAGGAGGATGGGGTCCCCTTCTGAGTCTAGGTTCCACTCAAGGTTTCTTCCTGCTAGAGGGAGTTTCCTTGCCACTGTCGCCTCAGGCTTTTAAATATAAATATAAATATATAAAATATATAAAATATATTTTTGGCCACAACCGGGATTCGAACCCCGGTCTCCCGTGTGAAAGGCGGCGATCTTACCACTACACTATCCAGCAACTATATAATATAAGGGAGATTTACGGGAAAATACTAATACGGGAGGACGGCGGGAAAGAGAAGTAAAATACGGTAGTTTCCCGGCCAAAACGGGAGGCTCCAGTATCCCTTACATTTTAAGACAGGAAATATAAAATAATATAAATTATATAAAATATAATATAAATATAAATATAAATATATAAAATATATAAAATATATTTTTGGCCACAACCGGGATTCGAACCCCGGTCTCCCGTGTGAAAGGCGGCGATCTTACCACTACACTATCCAGCAACTATATAATATAAGGGAGATTTACGGGAAAATACTAATACGGGAGGACGGCGGGAAAGAGAAGTAAAATACGGTAGTTTCCCGGCCAAAACGGGAGACTTGACAGCTATGGCTGTCTCTGGCCACGCCCCCTACAGTCGGTCCGGCCCCTGTTCGCGTGTTCGCGAAAACGACTTCATTTATTTTCTTATTGATTTATCGACAGACTTTTTAGACGTTATAATAACAACACTCTATTGATCCCCCTCTTACTGTCCATGATACACAATGACGAGACACATGTTCACTAATGACGAGAACTATTCTATTTTTCATGCCGGGGGTCCTTCAAATCTTACATTTACAAATCTTGTTCTTGTTCTCTGCTTTCTCCTTTCTCGTTCCCGTAGATATATATTATTATACGGAGATTTACGGAGTCTTCAAAGACGGTCCGGCTCCAGCTCAAGGATCACTGTTGCTGTGGTGTAGATCAGCTGATCTGTAGTAGTCTTCTACGTACATCTTCTAGTAGACCTTCTGAGGGTACTTCACGCATTCTTGGTCGGAGGGTCCAGGTTTCCAGCTTAGCTTATTTCTTATTTCTCAGGTCAGCTGCTCTTGTTTGGGATGTGCTTGACCGGCGTATACGACAGCGTGTACCAGTTCCCACTAATATCCAACAACTTCGCACAGCCATTGAAGAGGAGTGGACCAACATTCCACAGGCCACAATTGACAATCTGATAAACTCTATGCGAAGAAGATGTGTTGCATTGCATGAGGCAAATGGTGGTCACACCAGATACTGACCGGTTCTGAGTCCCCAGACCCCCAATAAAGCAAAAAACTGCACATTCCAGGGTGGCCTTTTATTGTGGGCAGTATAAGGTACACCTGTGCACTACCCATGATGTCAGATCAGCATCTTGATGTGGCACACCTGTGAGGTGGGATGGATTATCTCAGCAAAGCAGAAGTGCTCACTATCACACATTTAGACTGATTTGTGAGAAATGTTTGAGAGAAATGGTAATATTGTGTATCTGGAATGAATTGTAGGTCTTTAAGTCCATCTCATGAAAAATGGGAGCAGAAACAAGAGTGTTGCGTTTATATTTTTGTTCAGTATAGAATAAGCCCAGATTTATGTTTATTCAGTGGAGATAAGTACAACCTCTAAAGATAGGCCTACACCCGTTTTGGCAGTGTCTCCGGATCCCATGACAAATAATGCCTTCAGTACATCCTCCTCAACCCACACTGAAAGCAGAAGTGCTATGGGCTTTGCAAACGGTTTGCCGACATCACTCCTATACGTCCAATGATGACATTCACACCGTCTCCAGGGTGATGTTCCCTGACTCGCAGGGTCACTTGTGGTAAAGATAAAACCGCTTTTCTTGCGCGATTTGGACTCGCTCCATATATTAAAAGGGAGCTTCGTTGTCATGTTTGACGTAAGTATGAACAGGACCATCAAAAGAAAACAACTGGATGTGCATGTCAGGTATTGGGTGAATTATGAGAATGGCTCTCGAGTGCAGTCCTGGTTCTGGGATCACAGTACATGAGCCACTCCACCGCTGAAGACTTACTGGAGAAGTTTAAGGTAAGCCATTCAATAACATTTAAACTCATTAACGAACCCATGATTTTTAAATATCCATGGTTTATCTTTACATGTGTTTAAATGGGAGAACCATATTTATTGGTAAGCATATTTTAAAGATTTTATTGCTGCTTCATGGCTTTTGCTGCAAAAAAAATAGTTCATTGAGGAAATAGAATGTTTAAGTGTTGTGTAGCAACATGTACAGCTGTTGTACAGGCAAAAACTCTGGCTCAGTCCAAAGGAGGTGGATATAGGAATGGCTGTCATCAAGGTGGGACTTCTGTGAATTCACTGGTATCTTTACATACAAATGTATCAAACAATTGTGAAGTAAAAAATATGTGAATAACATGGAGTTTGAGCTGGTTTGATATGTACAGCTGAGGTAGTGTTAACCTTGGGCTGAGTGTGCAGAAAGATTCTGGAAATTTGACAAACCATCTTTTTGTCAGAGACAGTCAGGAGCCAAAGGCAGTGGAAGTGACCTTGGTGTCCTTCAGATTAAAAAAAATTGCCAGATTGTGCTCTCAAAAATGTGCAAAAAGGCCTTGGATAAATGCCCTCTGAAGTACTCGATTGTACATGAGATGACGTGCTTGGACCCAAACAAAATGCACACCAGCCAGATAACTGCCAGCAGAAAAGGAGAAATCTCATGCAGAAGTTTGCGCAGGAGAATCGGTTGGCAGGCAGGATATCTGCTGGTAAATCATAGGATAAGAATAGGATAGTTCAGAATATTATTTTTAAATTATGCTTTTCTTTTTTCACATCTAACTGAATCAGGGACGGATTACAAACCGGGTTAGCGGGGCCGCTGCCCAGGGGCCCTTGGGGTGCAGGGGGCCCGTGGGCCCCAAGCCCAAAACAATTTGCAACGCTTATCAGCAATGTATTTTCGTTTGTCTATTTTAGAGGGCCTACATTCTTTGATCCTCTGCCTACAAGGTCCCCTGACCCTATAGGGAGGGTGTTTGGCTGCCAAGGGCCCTTGACTTGTGGTGGTTGTGGTGGTGGTGCAGGTGGTGGTGGTGGGGGGGGGCCTCGCGAACGTTTTACCCAGGGGCCCACACAACCCATAATCCGTCCCTGAACTGAATAGTGTTAACACGTAGATTTTAGCAGTATTTAGAAGACCGACTCTTGGTGTTTGAAAAGAAGCATCAGCCCAGTTATATTTTCTTTGATGAGCCTAGAGATATCTCAAGATTAAATTAAAATGATTGCACATTTATGGTATCATAGGAAAATTGGGTTATAAATCACTTTCCTATTCTACATGTGATTCTGTGTATTGACATTGTTGATCTGCATCTAATCTACTGTAATTAATGTAATTACAGGTGATGCAATATCCCAGCAGTCTGATAATCACCTGCACAATGAGGCAAAAGGCTTGGATTTTATATCCTTCATTCCTTCAGCACCATCCAAAGTTGATGTCTTTTTACATCAAAAAGTTAGTGGGCCTTATCCTGACCTCTGGATGTTCTGCAAGAACTTGCTGCTGCTGTCCTATGGGCAAGCCGAAGTGGAACGAATAGAGGTGGAGACCTGCAACTTATCAGAGGAAACAGTTGTTGCACAGAGGCTTATATGCGACCATGTCAGAGTGTGTGGGGGAGCAACCAAAGCGCCTCTGACCAAAGGTGAAAGATGAGCGAAAAGCAAAAAAGAAAACTTGAGGAACTCAAGAGGAAGAGAGTCTCACTGGAAAGTGTATGTGAGAGTTTACAAAAGGATGCTGAGCACATGGCAGAGGAAGCAGAGAGTGCTGCTGGAACCAAAAGGGCAACATTACTTACCAAGTCCAATACTCTGAGCCGACGAGCGAAGGAGGAGAAAGAGCAGTTGGTGGTCTTAAATGCAGATACTGAAGAATAGGCTACTGAACTGTGACTCCTAACACATCAAGAGTGAATCGGTGGAAACAAAAATATTTAGGTTCTTTGCATTTTTGGAGTATTTTACTTTCTGTGCCTGTTTGTACATTGTTCACAGCCATAATACTTTATAATTACAAGGTAGTTTTATGTTAGAGCTCTTGCTCCAATAAATATGTGCCTTGTAATTAACTAAATTCTAGGCTATTCAGTTTTTTTTGCCCTCGTGATGGTCGTGGGTTGTGAAAAAAGCCTTCTTCTTAGGGGTACCGCTGGGGCCAGCCGGGCGTATGTCGTGGCTTCAGTGAGTACTTATGTTTGTCATGCTGCCTGTGTACTTTATAGCGGCACAACATATTTCTGCAAATTGCATGCGTCAAATTGTCTGTCTCTCTTAAAAAATATGAAGTGTCACCAAAATTTTAAACGGGGAATCAATCTCAATGAAAAATATTCGTCAAGTAACGTTTCTAAAATAATATAGACATACTAATAATTATATATTAATAAATCGGATGAACGATGCATCCCAAATTGTATCCGCTGCGCACTTCTTAATCAGGGCAATCGCATCGTGGAGGTTTCTGCAGACGCCCAAAAAGACTTACTTAAGAAAACTGTTGCATGATAATTTGTACCATTTTCAAGGGTGGGGGGCGTGCAGTAGATGCCCCCTTTATTTTTGTGCTTCTGCCGTTCAAACCGAGCAGCACTGAGTTTGTCATGGCACCTGACGCCAAATCTACTGCTTAGCTGCTACAGACAGAACTATCTTCAAATCACCACTAGGGGGTGTCAATGCTGCAGCTTCGTTCTATGGTTGATCTTTTTCAAAGACAGTTTTTTTTCTCTCTCTCCACATAATCAACTTAACTGATTAGCGTGCTTTCATAGTAATGGTTTTTAATCCGTGTTAATCTTCTGAACAATGACTAGTAAAGGTTCTATGAGGTTGTCCTACTTACTATGGATTTTAAGTTTTTTATCAAGGTGTTAAAACGTACCACAGTTGCCAGTCCTGTGTTTTATGTCTAGCAATTTGTACAGTTTCTTCAGTATAAACACATGCCATGATCTGTGAGAATCTCCTCCAGAACTCTGCATTTCCTCAAGATCTTTTTGTAATATTGCATCATGGCACTGCTCAGAACAACACAGATGGTGCATAACAACACAAGGGAGTACAAGACAACATGGTGCAGAAACAGTGCGATACAAAGCAGGACAAAACTGGATGATACGTGGTCAGTGGTGGATAAAGTGCAGTAACAGCTGTACAGTGCAGCTGCCGTGGAAATGACTGTTACAGGGGATGCAAAAGCTGCAGGTTTGAATTGTTTGGCGAATGAAGCTGTTCATGAATCTGCTAGTCAGTGTTTGTGGATGGTGGTCAGAGTCCTGGATTATAGACTGAACCTTGTTACTGTGGCAGTTAAAGTACAGCTGGTCAATGGAGGGCAGTTCAGTGCGAATGATGTTCTTAACAGACTTCGCAATGTACTGCCTTCCTGTCATGTGGCTCCACCATACCATAGTACTACTGTAAGAACTAGGGATGTAACGATACATTCAACTCACCATTTGATACGATTCACGATTCTGAGTTCACGATACAATTTTCTCATTTTTTGCAGAATGAGCTGCAGACAAATATATTCAAAAATATTCTTATATTTATCTTTCTGAACTGTTGACACTGTTGTGAACAGTGCAACTGAATTTGAATAAAATACTGTTGAAAAAAATCCCAAATCAAAATAAGTAAATAAAAAAAAATAAATCAAATAAATAAGCTAAGGTTTGCATGTGCAGCTTTTTAGCGTGCTTTGCCCTTTTAATAATCTTCACTCAGCTCACGGTGGTGCCAGTGGACCTGTTTGTGTATGTTATCAGTCTATTACAATGTTTGCATGCAGTTTATGTCTTGTCTGTGCTTTTCTCGCTGTTTCCTCCTCGTTTGTGATTACCGGAAAGCTAATATGCTGCCACACCGCCAATTGAAGATCGGGCGGTGCGTCCATCCATCCATTTTCTGAAACCACTTAATCCCAACTGAGATCGCGGGGGAGACCGGAGCCTATCCCGGGAACAAGGGGCGCAGACAGGAACCAAGCCCAGGCAGTCACCTACACACCGCAGGTCGCACACACTCACACAACTACAGGGCCAATTTAGACTCACCAGTCAACCTATCCTGCATGCTTTTGGACCGTGGGAGGAACCTGGAGTCCCCGGCGAAAACGGGGAGAGCATGCGAACTCCACACAGAAAGGGCCCTGGACCGAAGCCAGCACTAACCACTGTGCCGTCCTCAGTTTCAAATTCATTCATCATCTCGCGTTCGCTCAAAACCAAAAACTGACGTACGATGTCGACGTGATACGCAGTGACATCTGACGTCAAACTCACATTGTGAAATCAAATGTAATATTACACCAGTTTTTCTGTTAAAGTACTGTGAAGTACTCCTACAATAGTGATTCATTTTCCACATCAGCCGGTTTAAATCTTCATGCATTTGCACCGATTTTTAACTGATTTGTGATTCATCATTACATGCCAGGGCCAGCAGCTCTGCATGGCTCGACCCTCATAAACATTCTCCACACATGCTGTTCAGGCAGTGGCCACAGAAATTCCCCCAGTGAACTTTATGCTTTCTGTCGGAGAGTATGCTGTGTTCTGGCCTTAAACCCTGCATACTACTTTGCAGACTTTGATCCTCTTAACAACAATTGGCATTTCTGGTGGCTGAATATCCATCCATCCGTCATCCAACTGCATGCTTAAAAGCTGTGAATAATAGTAATAATTCTTAAAATTGCAACTATCTAGAATTTCAGCCTAGTTACTCAGCTAAATTACTATTTAAACCTAGAATAATTTCTATAAGGGGCGGCATGGTGGTGCAGTGGTTAGCACTGTCGCCTCACACCTCTGGGACCCGGGTTCGTGTCTCCGCCTGGGTCACATGTGTGTGGAGTTTGCATGTTCTCCCCATGTCGTTGTGGGGTTTCCTCTGGGTACTCCGGTTTCCCCCCACAGTCCAAAAACATGCTGGGGCTAATTGGAGTTGCTGAATTGCCCGTAGGTGTGTGTGTGTGTGAGTGGATGGTGTGTGAGTGTGCCCTGCGATGGGCTGGCCCCCCATCCTGGGTTGTTCCCTGCCTCGTGCCCATTGATTCTGGGATAGGCTCCGGACCCCCCGCGACCCAATAGGATAAGCGGTTTGGAAAATGGATGGATGGATAATTTCTATATGTGTGATAGAATCAAAAAATATTTTGTTTTACATATAAATCTTCACAAGGTGTATTACACATGGTATTCCCCAGACACCGCCACCCCAACAGATGCTTTGTTTGTTAAGACAATAGCTCAGAAAGTGGTTGATCGATCTTTTGCAGCTTTTACCAAGGTTTGTACAAGCCAAAATTAAATTTTGAAACGGATCCCTGCCACACCCTGCCCTCCTGAACCTCCCGTTTCCTCCCTAGTGTGGTATAACGTGCCATGCCTGTTCCGCGTTTGTTTTACCTCTCCTTCCTGCCCTTGTGTTACTCATTTCAGGTGCCTCTAGTTTGCTCCCTGCTTAGCCTTGTATAAATGTGCTTCTCAGTCCTGCCTTTAATGTTGCTGCTGCTGTTTGCCTGTGTGTTCTTCCCTGCTTATGATTCCCCCGTGATCCAGTTGTGATCCAGTTGTCTTCATATCATGTATTCACATTCCTCAGCTGAGAGTGAACAAAGTTCTGTGGAAAGTATCTGACTACAGATAGACTTTCACCCAGTTCTCTGCGGGAGCTCTGATTACAGAGTGACTCCCCGACTACTTCTGAAGCCCTTCCTTAAGTATCCAGACCAGGTGATGGCATGTTTCTGAAGACTGACTAATTTCGGTCAATGGTTAATTTTAGGGGCATTGCTGACCTTGGTTCTCAAGTCCCCAGCCAATCAGATCACTTTAGGGGGTGGTTGTAATTCCCTTGTTCTACCATGAGAGAATCTCTCTCAGTTTGGTGGGTTGAGCCGAAGTTTCTGTATTTCTCTTAGGAAAAGCTATACTGCCTTAAATCTGAGAGTATAATACTCCTCGTCTCATGCCTATTCAAACGAGACCAAACATGCGTGTATTTGTCCCTAACATCTATGTGTGCTGAGTTATCCTGTTTATAGTGGAAAAGGTGTCTGTGTCTGGAGGCTGACAGCTGTTGTTGCTGTGGATTGATTGTGGAACTCTGGTCACTCCGGGGGTGAAAGGTCTTGCTTTTTCTGTGCTGCTCCAGTTATTCCTATCCAGTCTCTCAGGAGCCGGCAGGCCTTTGCCTTCCTTAAAAGGGGTGGTTTGACGAGTTGAGTCCAGTCTTGCCTGGGCCAGCGGAGCTCTGAAATAGACTGATGCAGGCTGATCAGAGTTGGGGCCTGCAGGACCTATAAGTTTTATGTCCTTACAGAATGTAAGTGGCATCATACTAAACTAGTGGTGTTCGAACTAGCATGGAAAGAGGCTATGGGTAGCTACAAAAAGGCTCTTAGTGCCGCCAAATCATCTAGTATCTATCAGAACTAATTGAAATAAACAAAAATAATCCTAGATTCCTATTTACTATGGTGTCCAAGCTGACTAATAACCAGACCACTGGTTATTTTCCAGTGACGACTTTATGAAACTTTTTGACCAAAAATATGCTCAATTAAACAGAACATTTTGAATATTGAATATTGGTTAACCAGTCAGAACTGATGTACTTAATTTTATCTTCAAATTCATCTACTTGTATGCTAGAACCTGTTCCATCAAAATTATTCAGCGATGCTCCCAGCATTGATTGAACCGCTACTAGCAATAGTTAAACTAAAACATATAATCATATTACCCCAATTTTATCTTCACTGCACTGGCTGCCAGTTAGATTTCGTGTTGACTACAAAACACTGCTCTTAACCTATAAAGCTGTAAATGGTCTTGCACCGCAGTATGTGAGTGACCTCATTTGCGTTCCGAATCATACACTTAGATGACGAGATGGAGGTATTCTATCCGTACCCAGAATAAAGAACATTACCTTTGGGGGAAGAGCATTTGCTCATAAAGCACCACAGCTATGGAATAAACTTCCTATTAGTGTTCGGAACTCAGACACAATCTCTGCTTTTAAGTCAAGGCTTAAGATGTACCTCTTTCGCCAGTCTTTTGGATAGTTAAATCTTCTTTTCTAAGGTGAATGGGAAATCTGGAGGTTCATAGTTATTTGAGATTGAAGGGGAAAGGGGGGATTGGTGCTGTCGTCCTGCCACTCTCGCCGATCACTTAAGCTGTGGATGGGAGGTGGCTTGACGCCAAAACCTCTGTAAACCCTCATGCCTGTGCTTCCTTCCAGGTCACTCTTTTAGGCAGGCTGTCATAGTTGCTTTAGTCCTGCCGGTTAGGTGTAGGGCAATAACTCTTCTCCATCTTCTCTTTTTCGAGCTGATACCGAGCCGACTACACCGTGTGAACCCGCACCTGGACTCCTGGATATAACTACATGAAACCAACTGGGACTTTATAACTATATGAACTCTAATGAATGTCAATGTAAATGCAGTTTCATGCTCCTTGGTCGCCCAGAGGAGGATGGGGTCCCCTTCTGAGTCTAGGTTCCACTCAAGGTTTCTTCCTGCTAGAGGGAGTTTCCTTGCCACTGTCGCCTCAGGCTTTTAAATATAAATATAAATATATAAAATATATAAAATATATTTTTGGCCACAACCGGGATTCGAACCCCGGTCTCCCGTGTGAAAGGCGGCGATCTTACCACTACACTATCCAGCAACTATATAATATAAGGGAGATTTACGGGAAAATACTAATACGGGAGGACGGCGGGAAAGAGAAGTAAAATACGGTAGTTTCCCGGCCAAAACGGGAGGCTCCAGTATCCCTTACATTTTAAGACAGGAAATATAAAATAATATAAATTATATAAAATATAATATAAATATAAATATAAATATATAAAATATATAAAATATATTTTTGGCCACAACCGGGATTCGAACCCCGGTCTCCCGTGTGAAAGGCGGCGATCTTACCACTACACTATCCAGCAACTATATAATATAAGGGAGATTTACGGGAAAATACTAATACGGGAGGACGGCGGGAAAGAGAAGTAAAATACGGTAGTTTCCCGGCCAAAACGGGAGACTTGACAGCTATGGCTGTCTCTGGCCACGCCCCCTACAGTCGGTCCGGCCCCTGTTCGCGTGTTCGCGAAAACGACTTCATTTATTTTCTTATTGATTTATCGACAGACTTTTTAGACGTTATAATAACAACACTCTATTGATTACTGTCCATGATACAGAGACACATGTTCGAGAACTATTCTATCGAGAACTAATGACGAGAACTATTCTCTTATTTTTCTCTTATTATTAAATTATTTTATTATTATTATTATTTTTATCTTTCTCGTTCCCGTAGATATATATTATTATACGGAGATTTACGGAGTCTTCAAAGACGGTCCGGCTCCAGGATCACTGTTGCTGTGGTGTAGATCAGCTGATCTGTAGTAGTCTTCTACGTACATCTTCTAGTAGACCTTCTGAGGGTACTTCACGCATTCTTGGTCCAGCTTAGCCTATTTCTTATTTCTCAGGTCAGCTGCTCTTGTATTCAGCCTACTAGTCTCTCTTGTATTCAGCCTACTAATATATATGGGGCTTGGTACCCAATCTCGGAATGTGGGGATGATGATATCTCCCCCCTGACCTGTCGTCCTGGCTCCCCCTTGTCGTAGCAATCGTGTTGTACCTCATCAATCTCTAGTTGTGATAGCAGTTGTTTCTGGCCACAACCGGGATTCGAACCCCGGTCTCCCGTGTGAAAGGCGGCGATCTTACCACTACACTATCCAGCAACTATATAATATAATATATATATATATTATAAGGGAGATTTACGGGAAAATAATACGGGAGGACGGCGGGAAAGAGAAGTAAAATACGGTAGTTTCCCGGCCAAAACGGGAGGCTCCAGTATCCCTTACATTTTAAGACAGGAAATATAAAATAATATAAATTATATAAAATATAATATAAATATAAATATAAATATATAAAATATATAAAATATATTTTTGGCCACAACCGGGATTCGAACCCCGGTCTCCCGTGTGAAAGGCGGCGATCTTACCACTACACTATCCAGCAACTATATAATATAAGGGAGATTTACGGGAAAATACTAATACGGGAGGACGGCGGGAAAGAGAAGTAAAATACGGTAGTTTCCCGGCCAAAACGGGAGACTTGACAGCTATGGCTGTCTCTGGCCACGCCCCCTACAGTCGGTCCGGCCCCTGTTCGCGTGTTCGCGAAAACGACTTCATTTATTTTCTTATTGATTTATCGACAGACTTTTTAGACGTTATAATAACAACACTCTATTGATCCCCCTCTTACTGTCCATGATACACAATGACGAGACACATGTTCACTAATGACGAGAACTATTCTATTTTTCATGCCGGGGGTCCTTCAAATCTTACATTTACAAATCTTGTTCTTGTTCTCTGCTTTCTCCTTTCTCGTTCCCGTAGATATATATTATTATACGGAGATTTACGGAGTCTTCAAAGACGGTCCGGCTCCAGCTCAAGGATCACTGTTGCTGTGGTGTAGATCAGCTGATCTGTAGTAGTCTTCTACGTACATCTTCTAGTAGACCTTCTGAGGGTACTTCACGCATTCTTGGTCGGAGGGTCCAGGTTTCCAGCTTAGCTTATTTCTTATTTCTCAGGTCAGCTGCTCTTGTTTGGGATGTGCTTGACCGGCGTATACGACAGCGTGTACCAGTTCCCACTAATATCCAACAACTTCGCACAGCCATTGAAGAGGAGTGGACCAACATTCCACAGGCCACAATTGACAATCTGATAAACTCTATGCGAAGAAGATGTGTTGCATTGCATGAGGCAAATGGTGGTCACACCAGATACTGACCGGTTCTGAGTCCCCAGACCCCCAATAAAGCAAAAAACTGCACATTCCAGGGTGGCCTTTTATTGTGGGCAGTATAAGGTACACCTGTGCACTACCCATGATGTCAGATCAGCATCTTGATGTGGCACACCTGTGAGGTGGGATGGATTATCTCAGCAAAGCAGAAGTGCTCACTATCACACATTTAGACTGATTTGTGAGAAATGTTTGAGAGAAATGGTAATATTGTGTATCTGGAATGAATTGTAGGTCTTTAAGTCCATCTCATGAAAAATGGGAGCAGAAACAAGAGTGTTGCGTTTATATTTTTGTTCAGTATAGAATAAGCCCAGATTTATGTTTATTCAGTGGAGATAAGTACAACCTCTAAAGATAGGCCTACACCCGTTTTGGCAGTGTCTCCGGATCCCATGACAAATAATGCCTTCAGTACATCCTCCTCAACCCACACTGAAAGCAGAAGTGCTATGGGCTTTGCAAACGGTTTGCCGACATCACTCCTATACGTCCAATGATGACATTCACACCGTCTCCAGGGTGATGTTCCCTGACTCGCAGGGTCACTTGTGGTAAAGATAAAACCGCTTTTCTTGCGCGATTTGGACTCGCTCCATATATTAAAAGGGAGCTTCGTTGTCATGTTTGACGTAAGTATGAACAGGACCATCAAAAGAAAACAACTGGATGTGCATGTCAGGTATTGGGTGAATTATGAGAATGGCTCTCGAGTGCAGTCCTGGTTCTGGGATCACAGTACATGAGCCACTCCACCGCTGAAGACTTACTGGAGAAGTTTAAGGTAAGCCATTCAATAACATTTAAACTCATTAACGAACCCATGATTTTTAAATATCCATGGTTTATCTTTACATGTGTTTAAATGGGAGAACCATATTTATTGGTAAGCATATTTTAAAGATTTTATTGCTGCTTCATGGCTTTTGCTGCAAAAAAAATAGTTCATTGAGGAAATAGAATGTTTAAGTGTTGTGTAGCAACATGTACAGCTGTTGTACAGGCAAAAACTCTGGCTCAGTCCAAAGGAGGTGGATATAGGAATGGCTGTCATCAAGGTGGGACTTCTGTGAATTCACTGGTATCTTTACATACAAATGTATCAAACAATTGTGAAGTAAAAAATATGTGAATAACATGGAGTTTGAGCTGGTTTGATATGTACAGCTGAGGTAGTGTTAACCTTGGGCTGAGTGTGCAGAAAGATTCTGGAAATTTGACAAACCATCTTTTTGTCAGAGACAGTCAGGAGCCAAAGGCAGTGGAAGTGACCTTGGTGTCCTTCAGATTAAAAAAAATTGCCAGATTGTGCTCTCAAAAATGTGCAAAAAGGCCTTGGATAAATGCCCTCTGAAGTACTCGATTGTACATGAGATGACGTGCTTGGACCCAAACAAAATGCACACCAGCCAGATAACTGCCAGCAGAAAAGGAGAAATCTCATGCAGAAGTTTGCGCAGGAGAATCGGTTGGCAGGCAGGATATCTGCTGGTAAATCATAGGATAAGAATAGGATAGTTCAGAATATTATTTTTAAATTATGCTTTTCTTTTTTCACATCTAACTGAATCAGGGACGGATTACAAACCGGGTTAGCGGGGCCGCTGCCCAGGGGCCCTTGGGGTGCAGGGGGCCCGTGGGCCCCAAGCCCAAAACAATTTGCAACGCTTATCAGCAATGTATTTTCGTTTGTCTATTTTAGAGGGCCTACATTCTTTGATCCTCTGCCTACAAGGTCCCCTGACCCTATAGGGAGGGTGTTTGGCTGCCAAGGGCCCTTGACTTGTGGTGGTTGTGGTGGTGGTGCAGGTGGTGGTGGTGGGGGGGGGCCTCGCTACCCAGGGGCCCACACAACCCATAATCCGTCCCTGAACTGAATAGTGTTAACACGTAGATTTTAGCAGTATTTAGAAGACCGACTCTTGGTGTTTGAAAAGAAGCATCAGCCCAGTTATATTTTCTTTGATGAGCCTAGAGATATCTCAAGATTAAATTAAAATGATTGCACATTTATGGTATCATAGGAAAATTGGGTTATAAATCACTTTCCTATTCTACATGTGATTCTGTGTATTGACATTGTTGATCTGCATCTAATCTACTGTAATTAATGTAATTACAGGTGATGCAATATCCCAGCAGTCTGATAATCACCTGCACAATGAGGCAAAAGGCTTGGATTTTATATCCTTCATTCCTTCAGCACCATCCAAAGTTGATGTCTTTTTACATCAAAAAGTTAGTGGGCCTTATCCTGACCTCTGGATGTTCTGCAAGAACTTGCTGCTGCTGTCCTATGGGCAAGCCGAAGTGGAACGAATAGAGGTGGAGACCTGCAACTTATCAGAGGAAACAGTTGTTGCACAGAGGCTTATATGCGACCATGTCAGAGTGTGTGGGGGAGCAACCAAAGCGCCTCTGACCAAAGGTGAAAGATGAGCGAAAAGCAAAAAAGAAAACTTGAGGAACTCAAGAGGAAGAGAGTCTCACTGGAAAGTGTATGTGAGAGTTTACAAAAGGATGCTGAGCACATGGCAGAGGAAGCAGAGAGTGCTGCTGGAACCAAAAGGGCAACATTACTTACCAAGTCCAATACTCTGAGCCGACGAGCGAAGGAGGAGAAAGAGCAGTTGGTGGTCTTAAATGCAGATACTGAAGAATAGGCTACTGAACTGTGACTCCTAACACATCAAGAGTGAATCGGTGGAAACAAAAATATTTAGGTTCTTTGCATTTTTGGAGTATTTTACTTTCTGTGCCTGTTTGTACATTGTTCACAGCCATAATACTTTATAATTACAAGGTAGTTTTATGTTAGAGCTCTTGCTCCAATAAATATGTGCCTTGTAATTAACTAAATTCTAGGCTATTCAGTTTTTTTTGCCCTCGTGATGGTCGTGGGTTGTGAAAAAAGCCTTCTTCTTAGGGGTACCGCTGGGGCCAGCCGGGCGTATGTCGTGGCTTCAGTGAGTACTTATGTTTGTCATGCTGCCTGTGTACTTTATAGCGGCACAACATATTTCTGCAAATTGCATGCGTCAAATTGTCTGTCTCTCTTAAAAAATATGAAGTGTCACCAAAATTTTAAACGGGGAATCAATCTCAATGAAAAATATTCGTCAAGTAACGTTTCTAAAATAATATAGACATACTAATAATTATATATTAATAAATCGGATGAACGATGCATCCCAAATTGTATCCGCTGCGCACTTCTTAATCAGGGCAATCGCATCGTGGAGGTTTCTGCAGACGCCCAAAAAGACTTACTTAAGAAAACTGTTGCATGATAATTTGTACCATTTTCAAGGGTGGGGGGCGTGCAGTAGATGCCCCCTTTATTTTTGTGCTTCTGCCGTTCAAACCGAGCAGCACTGAGTTTGTCATGGCACCTGACGCCAAATCTACTGCTTAGCTGCTACAGACAGAACTATCTTCAAATCACCACTAGGGGGTGTCAATGCTGCAGCTTCGTTCTATGGTTGATCTTTTTCAAAGACAGTTTTTTTTCTCTCTCTCCACATAATCAACTTAACTGATTAGCGTGCTTTCATAGTAATGGTTTTTAATCCGTGTTAATCTTCTGAACAATGACTAGTAAAGGTTCTATGAGGTTGTCCTACTTACTATGGATTTTAAGTTTTTTATCAAGGTGTTAAAACGTACCACAGTTGCCAGTCCTGTGTTTTATGTCTAGCAATTTGTACAGTTTCTTCAGTATAAACACATGCCATGATCTGTGAGAATCTCCTCCAGAACTCTGCATTTCCTCAAGATCTTTTTGTAATATTGCATCATGGCACTGCTCAGAACAACACAGATGGTGCATAACAACACAAGGGAGTACAAGACAACATGGTGCAGAAACAGTGCGATACAAAGCAGGACAAAACTGGATGATACGTGGTCAGTGGTGGATAAAGTGCAGTAACAGCTGTACAGTGCAGCTGCCGTGGAAATGACTGTTACAGGGGATGCAAAAGCTGCAGGTTTGAATTGTTTGGCGAATGAAG
The DNA here is from genome assembly GCF_023856365.1 of Brienomyrus brachyistius. Taxonomy (NCBI): domain Eukaryota; kingdom Metazoa; phylum Chordata; class Actinopteri; order Osteoglossiformes; family Mormyridae; genus Brienomyrus; species Brienomyrus brachyistius. The sequence goes on along the minus strand of NW_026043013.1, from coordinate 42,033 downwards.
CTGTTCATGAATCTGCTAGTCAGTGTTTGTGGATGGTGGTCAGAGTCCTGGATTATAGACTGAACCTTGTTACTGTGGCAGTTAAAGTACAGCTGGTCAATGGAGGGCAGTTCAGTGCGAATGATGTTCTTAACAGACTTCGCAATGTACTGCCTTCCTGTCATGTGGCTCCACCATACCATAGTACTACTGTAAGAACTAGGGATGTAACGATACATTCAACTCACCATTTGATACGATTCACGATTCTGAGTTCACGATACAATTTTCTCATTTTTTGCAGAATGAGCTGCAGACAAATATATTCAAAAATATTCTTATATTTATCTTTCTGAACTGTTGACACTGTTGTGAACAGTGCAACTGAATTTGAATAAAATACTGTTGAAAAAAATCCCAAATCAAAATAAGTAAATAAAAAAAAATAAATCAAATAAATAAGCTAAGGTTTGCATGTGCAGCTTTTTAGCGTGCTTTGCCCTTTTAATAATCTTCACTCAGCTCACGGTGGTGCCAGTGGACCTGTTTGTGTATGTTATCAGTCTATTACAATGTTTGCATGCAGTTTATGTCTTGTCTGTGCTTTTCTCGCTGTTTCCTCCTCGTTTGTGATTACCGGAAAGCTAATATGCTGCCACACCGCCAATTGAAGATCGGGCGGTGCGTCCATCCATCCATTTTCTGAAACCACTTAATCCCAACTGAGATCGCGGGGGAGACCGGAGCCTATCCCGGGAACAAGGGGCGCAGACAGGAACCAAGCCCAGGCAGTCACCTACACACCGCAGGTCGCACACACTCACACAACTACAGGGCCAATTTAGACTCACCAGTCAACCTATCCTGCATGCTTTTGGACCGTGGGAGGAACCTGGAGTCCCCGGCGAAAACGGGGAGAGCATGCGAACTCCACACAGAAAGGGCCCTGGACCGAAGCCAGCACTAACCACTGTGCCGTCCTCAGTTTCAAATTCATTCATCATCTCGCGTTCGCTCAAAACCAAAAACTGACGTACGATGTCGACGTGATACGCAGTGACATCTGACGTCAAACTCACATTGTGAAATCAAATGTAATATTACACCAGTTTTTCTGTTAAAGTACTGTGAAGTACTCCTACAATAGTGATTCATTTTCCACATCAGCCGGTTTAAATCTTCATGCATTTGCACCGATTTTTAACTGATTTGTGATTCATCATTACATGCCAGGGCCAGCAGCTCTGCATGGCTCGACCCTCATAAACATTCTCCACACATGCTGTTCAGGCAGTGGCCACAGAAATTCCCCCAGTGAACTTTATGCTTTCTGTCGGAGAGTATGCTGTGTTCTGGCCTTAAACCCTGCATACTACTTTGCAGACTTTGATCCTCTTAACAACAATTGGCATTTCTGGTGGCTGAATATCCATCCATCCGTCATCCAACTGCATGCTTAAAAGCTGTGAATAATAGTAATAATTCTTAAAATTGCAACTATCTAGAATTTCAGCCTAGTTACTCAGCTAAATTACTATTTAAACCTAGAATAATTTCTATAAGGGGCGGCATGGTGGTGCAGTGGTTAGCACTGTCGCCTCACACCTCTGGGACCCGGGTTCGTGTCTCCGCCTGGGTCACATGTGTGTGGAGTTTGCATGTTCTCCCCATGTCGTTGTGGGGTTTCCTCTGGGTACTCCGGTTTCCCCCCACAGTCCAAAAACATGCTGGGGCTAATTGGAGTTGCTGAATTGCCCGTAGGTGTGTGTGTGTGAGTGGATGGTGTGTGAGTGTGCCCTGCGATGGGCTGGCCCCCCATCCTGGGTTGTTCCCTGCCTCGTGCCCATTGATTCTGGGATAGGCTCCGGACCCCCCGCGACCCAATAGGATAAGCGGTTTGGAAAATGGATGGATGGATAATTTCTATATGTGTGATAGAATCAAAAAATATTTTGTTTTACATATAAATCTTCACAAGGTGTATTACACATGGTATTCCCCAGACACCGCCACCCCAACAGATGCTTTGTTTGTTAAGACAATAGCTCAGAAAGTGGTTGATCGATCTTTTGCAGCTTTTACCAAGGTTTGTACAAGCCAAAATTAAATTTTGAAACGGATCCCTGCCACACCCTGCCCTCCTGAACCTCCCGTTTCCTCCCTAGTGTGGTATAACGTGCCATGCCTGTTCCGCGTTTGTTTTACCTCTCCTTCCTGCCCTTGTGTTACTCATTTCAGGTGCCTCTAGTTTGCTCCCTGCTTAGCCTTGTATAAATGTGCTTCTCAGTCCTGCCTTTAATGTTGCTGCTGCTGTTTGCCTGTGTGTTCTTCCCTGCTTATGATTCCCCCGTGATCCAGTTGTGATCCAGTTGTCTTCATATCATGTATTCACATTCCTCAGCTGAGAGTGAACAAAGTTCTGTGGAAAGTATCTGACTACAGATAGACTTTCACCCAGTTCTCTGCGGGAGCTCTGATTACAGAGTGACTCCCCGACTACTTCTGAAGCCCTTCCTTAAGTATCCAGACCAGGTGATGGCATGTTTCTGAAGACTGACTAATTTCGGTCAATGGTTAATTTTAGGGGCATTGCTGACCTTGGTTCTCAAGTCCCCAGCCAATCAGATCACTTTAGGGGGTGGTTGTAATTCCCTTGTTCTACCATGAGAGAATCTCTCTCAGTTTGGTGGGTTGAGCCGAAGTTTCTGTATTTCTCTTAGGAAAAGCTATACTGCCTTAAATCTGAGAGTATAATACTCCTCGTCTCATGCCTATTCAAACGAGACCAAACATGCGTGTATTTGTCCCTAACATCTATGTGTGCTGAGTTATCCTGTTTATAGTGGAAAAGGTGTCTGTGTCTGGAGGCTGACAGCTGTTGTTGCTGTGGATTGATTGTGGAACTCTGGTCACTCCGGGGGTGAAAGGTCTTGCTTTTTCTGTGCTGCTCCAGTTATTCCTATCCAGTCTCTCAGGAGCCGGCAGGCCTTTGCCTTCCTTAAAAGGGGTGGTTTGACGAGTTGAGTCCAGTCTTGCCTGGGCCAGCGGAGCTCTGAAATAGACTGATGCAGGCTGATCAGAGTTGGGGCCTGCAGGACCTATAAGTTTTATGTCCTTACAGAATGTAAGTGGCATCATACTAAACTAGTGGTGTTCGAACTAGCATGGAAAGAGGCTATGGGTAGCTACAAAAAGGCTCTTAGTGCCGCCAAATCATCTAGTATCTATCAGAACTAATTGAAATAAACAAAAATAATCCTAGATTCCTATTTACTATGGTGTCCAAGCTGACTAATAACCAGACCACTGGTTATTTTCCAGTGACGACTTTATGAAACTTTTTGACCAAAAATATGCTCAATTAAACAGAACATTTTGAATATTGAATATTGGTTAACCAGTCAGAACTGATGTACTTAATTTTATCTTCAAATTCATCTACTTGTATGCTAGAACCTGTTCCATCAAAATTATTCAGCGATGCTCCCAGCATTGATTGAACCGCTACTAGCAATAGTTAAACTAAAACATATAATCATATTACCCCAATTTTATCTTCACTGCACTGGCTGCCAGTTAGATTTCGTGTTGACTACAAAACACTGCTCTTAACCTATAAAGCTGTAAATGGTCTTGCACCGCAGTATGTGAGTGACCTCATTTGCGTTCCGAATCATACACTTAGATGACGAGATGGAGGTATTCTATCCGTACCCAGAATAAAGAACATTACCTTTGGGGGAAGAGCATTTGCTCATAAAGCACCACAGCTATGGAATAAACTTCCTATTAGTGTTCGGAACTCAGACACAATCTCTGCTTTTAAGTCAAGGCTTAAGATGTACCTCTTTCGCCAGTCTTTTGGATAGTTAAATCTTCTTTTCTAAGGTGAATGGGAAATCTGGAGGTTCATAGTTATTTGAGATTGAAGGGGAAAGGGGGGATTGGTGCTGTCGTCCTGCCACTCTCGCCGATCACTTAAGCTGTGGATGGGAGGTGGCTTGACGCCAAAACCTCTGTAAACCCTCATGCCTGTGCTTCCTTCCAGGTCACTCTTTTAGGCAGGCTGTCATAGTTGCTTTAGTCCTGCCGGTTAGGTGTAGGGCAATAACTCTTCTCCATCTTCTCTTTTTCGAGCTGATACCGAGCCGACTACACCGTGTGAACCCGCACCTGGACTCCTGGATATAACTACATGAAACCAACTGGGACTTTATAACTATATGAACTCTAATGAATGTCAATGTAAATGCAGTTTCATGCTCCTTGGTCGCCCAGAGGAGGATGGGGTCCCCTTCTGAGTCTAGGTTCCACTCAAGGTTTCTTCCTGCTAGAGGGAGTTTCCTTGCCACTGTCGCCTCAGGCTTTTAAATATAAATATAAATATATAAAATATATAAAATATATTTTTGGCCACAACCGGGATTCGAACCCCGGTCTCCCGTGTGAAAGGCGGCGATCTTACCACTACACTATCCAGCAACTATATAATATAAGGGAGATTTACGGGAAAATACTAATACGGGAGGACGGCGGGAAAGAGAAGTAAAATACGGTAGTTTCCCGGCCAAAACGGGAGGCTCCAGTATCCCTTACATTTTAAGACAGGAAATATAAAATAATATAAATTATATAAAATATAATATAAATATAAATATAAATATATAAAATATATAAAATATATTTTTGGCCACAACCGGGATTCGAACCCCGGTCTCCCGTGTGAAAGGCGGCGATCTTACCACTACACTATCCAGCAACTATATAATATAAGGGAGATTTACGGGAAAATACTAATACGGGAGGACGGCGGGAAAGAGAAGTAAAATACGGTAGTTTCCCGGCCAAAACGGGAGACTTGACAGCTATGGCTGTCTCTGGCCACGCCCCCTACAGTCGGTCCGGCCCCTGTTCGCGTGTTCGCGAAAACGACTTCATTTATTTTCTTATTGATTTATCGACAGACTTTTTAGACGTTATAATAACAACACTCTATTGATTACTGTCCATGATACAGAGACACATGTTCGAGAACTATTCTATCGAGAACTAATGACGAGAACTATTCTCTTATTTTTCTCTTATTATTAAATTATTTTATTATTATTATTATTATTTTTATCTTTCTCCTTTCTCCCGTAGATATATATTATTATACGGAGATTTACGGAGTCTTCAAAGACGGTCCGGCTCCAGGATCACTGTTGCTGTGGTGTAGATCAGCTGATCTGTAGTAGTCTTCTACGTACATCTTCTAGTAGACCTTCTGAGGGTACTTCACGCATTCTTGGTCCAGCTTAGCTTATTTCTTATTTCTCAGGTCAGCTGCTCTTGTATTCAGCCTACTAGTCTCTCTTGTATTCAGCCTACTAATATATATGGGGCTTGGTACCCAATCTCGGAATGTGGGGATGATGATATCTCCCCCCTGACCTGTCGTCCTGGCTCCCCCTTGTCGTAGCAATCGTGTTGTACCTCATCAATCTCTAGTTGTGATAGCAGTTGTTTCTGGCCACAACCGGGATTCGAACCCCGGTCTCCCGTGTGAAAGGCGGCGATCTTACCACTACACTATCCAGCAACTATATAATATAATATATATATATATATATTATAAGGGAGATTTACGGGAAAATACTAATACGGGAGGACGGCGGGAAAGAGAAGTAAAATACGGTAGTTTCCCGGCCAAAACGGGAGGCTCCAGTATCCCTTACATTTTAAGACAGGAAATATAAAATAATATAAATTATATAAAATATAATATAAATATAAATATAAATATATAAAATATATAAAATATATTTTTGGCCACAACCGGGATTCGAACCCCGGTCTCCCGTGTGAAAGGCGGCGATCTTACCACTACACTATCCAGCAACTATATAATATAAGGGAGATTTACGGGAAAATACTAATACGGGAGGACGGCGGGAAAGAGAAGTAAAATACGGTAGTTTCCCGGCCAAAACGGGAGACTTGACAGCTATGGCTGTCTCTGGCCACGCCCCCTACAGTCGGTCCGGCCCCTGTTCGCGTGTTCGCGAAAACGACTTCATTTATTTTCTTATTGATTTATCGACAGACTTTTTAGACGTTATAATAACAACACTCTATTGATCCCCCTCTTACTGTCCATGATACACAATGACGAGACACATGTTCACTAATGACGAGAACTATTCTATTTTTCATGCCGGGGGTCCTTCAAATCTTACATTTACAAATCTTGTTCTTGTTCTCTGCTTTCTCCTTTCTCGTTCCCGTAGATATATATTATTATACGGAGATTTACGGAGTCTTCAAAGACGGTCCGGCTCCAGCTCAAGGATCACTGTTGCTGTGGTGTAGATCAGCTGATCTGTAGTAGTCTTCTACGTACATCTTCTAGTAGACCTTCTGAGGGTACTTCACGCATTCTTGGTCGGAGGGTCCAGGTTTCCAGCTTAGCTTATTTCTTATTTCTCAGGTCAGCTGCTCTTGTTTGGGATGTGCTTGACCGGCGTATACGACAGCGTGTACCAGTTCCCACTAATATCCAACAACTTCGCACAGCCATTGAAGAGGAGTGGACCAACATTCCACAGGCCACAATTGACAATCTGATAAACTCTATGCGAAGAAGATGTGTTGCATTGCATGAGGCAAATGGTGGTCACACCAGATACTGACCGGTTCTGAGTCCCCAGACCCCCAATAAAGCAAAAAACTGCACATTCCAGGGTGGCCTTTTATTGTGGGCAGTATAAGGTACACCTGTGCACTACCCATGATGTCAGATCAGCATCTTGATGTGGCACACCTGTGAGGTGGGATGGATTATCTCAGCAAAGCAGAAGTGCTCACTATCACACATTTAGACTGATTTGTGAGAAATGTTTGAGAGAAATGGTAATATTGTGTATCTGGAATGAATTGTAGGTCTTTAAGTCCATCTCATGAAAAATGGGAGCAGAAACAAGAGTGTTGCGTTTATATTTTTGTTCAGTATAGAATAAGCCCAGATTTATGTTTATTCAGTGGAGATAAGTACAACCTCTAAAGATAGGCCTACACCCGTTTTGGCAGTGTCTCCGGATCCCATGACAAATAATGCCTTCAGTACATCCTCCTCAACCCACACTGAAAGCAGAAGTGCTATGGGCTTTGCAAACGGTTTGCCGACATCACTCCTATACGTCCAATGATGACATTCACACCGTCTCCAGGGTGATGTTCCCTGACTCGCAGGGTCACTTGTGGTAAAGATAAAACCGCTTTTCTTGCGCGATTTGGACTCGCTCCATATATTAAAAGGGAGCTTCGTTGTCATGTTTGACGTAAGTATGAACAGGACCATCAAAAGAAAACAACTGGATGTGCATGTCAGGTATTGGGTGAATTATGAGAATGGCTCTCGAGTGCAGTCCTGGTTCTGGGATCACAGTACATGAGCCACTCCACCGCTGAAGACTTACTGGAGAAGTTTAAGGTAAGCCATTCAATAACATTTAAACTCATTAACGAACCCATGATTTTTAAATATCCATGGTTTATCTTTACATGTGTTTAAATGGGAGAACCATATTTATTGGTAAGCATATTTTAAAGATTTTATTGCTGCTTCATGGCTTTTGCTGCAAAAAAAATAGTTCATTGAGGAAATAGAATGTTTAAGTGTTGTGTAGCAACATGTACAGCTGTTGTACAGGCAAAAACTCTGGCTCAGTCCAAAGGAGGTGGATATAGGAATGGCTGTCATCAAGGTGGGACTTCTGTGAATTCACTGGTATCTTTACATACAAATGTATCAAACAATTGTGAAGTAAAAAATATGTGAATAACATGGAGTTTGAGCTGGTTTGATATGTACAGCTGAGGTAGTGTTAACCTTGGGCTGAGTGTGCAGAAAGATTCTGGAAATTTGACAAACCATCTTTTTGTCAGAGACAGTCAGGAGCCAAAGGCAGTGGAAGTGACCTTGGTGTCCTTCAGATTAAAAAAAATTGCCAGATTGTGCTCTCAAAAATGTGCAAAAAGGCCTTGGATAAATGCCCTCTGAAGTACTCGATTGTACATGAGATGACGTGCTTGGACCCAAACAAAATGCACACCAGCCAGATAACTGCCAGCAGAAAAGGAGAAATCTCATGCAGAAGTTTGCGCAGGAGAATCGGTTGGCAGGCAGGATATCTGCTGGTAAATCATAGGATAAGAATAGGATAGTTCAGAATATTATTTTTAAATTATGCTTTTCTTTTTTCACATCTAACTGAATCAGGGACGGATTACAAACCGGGTTAGCGGGGCCGCTGCCCAGGGGCCCTTGGGGTGCAGGGGGCCCGTGGGCCCCAAGCCCAAAACAATTTGCAACGCTTATCAGCAATGTATTTTCGTTTGTCTATTTTAGAGGGCCTACATTCTTTGATCCTCTGCCTACAAGGTCCCCTGACCCTATAGGGAGGGTGTTTGGCTGCCAAGGGCCCTTGACTTGTGGTGGTTGTGGTGGTGGTGCAGGTGGTGGTGGTGGGGGGGGGCCTCGCGAACGTTTTACCCAGGGGCCCACACAACCCATAATCCGTCCCTGAACTGAATAGTGTTAACACGTAGATTTTAGCAGTATTTAGAAGACCGACTCTTGGTGTTTGAAAAGAAGCATCAGCCCAGTTATATTTTCTTTGATGAGCCTAGAGATATCTCAAGATTAAATTAAAATGATTGCACATTTATGGTATCATAGGAAAATTGGGTTATAAATCACTTTCCTATTCTACATGTGATTCTGTGTATTGACATTGTTGATCTGCATCTAATCTACTGTAATTAATGTAATTACAGGTGATGCAATATCCCAGCAGTCTGATAATCACCTGCACAATGAGGCAAAAGGCTTGGATTTTATATCCTTCATTCCTTCAGCACCATCCAAAGTTGATGTCTTTTTACATCAAAAAGTTAGTGGGCCTTATCCTGACCTCTGGATGTTCTGCAAGAACTTGCTGCTGCTGTCCTATGGGCAAGCCGAAGTGGAACGAATAGAGGTGGAGACCTGCAACTTATCAGAGGAAACAGTTGTTGCACAGAGGCTTATATGCGACCATGTCAGAGTGTGTGGGGGAGCAACCAAAGCGCCTCTGACCAAAGGTGAAAGATGAGCGAAAAGCAAAAAAGAAAACTTGAGGAACTCAAGAGGAAGAGAGTCTCACTGGAAAGTGTATGTGAGAGTTTACAAAAGGATGCTGAGCACATGGCAGAGGAAGCAGAGAGTGCTGCTGGAACCAAAAGGGCAACATTACTTACCAAGTCCAATACTCTGAGCCGACGAGCGAAGGAGGAGAAAGAGCAGTTGGTGGTCTTAAATGCAGATACTGAAGAATAGGCTACTGAACTGTGACTCCTAACACATCAAGAGTGAATCGGTGGAAACAAAAATATTTAGGTTCTTTGCATTTTTGGAGTATTTTACTTTCTGTGCCTGTTTGTACATTGTTCACAGCCATAATACTTTATAATTACAAGGTAGTTTTATGTTAGAGCTCTTGCTCCAATAAATATGTGCCTTGTAATTAACTAAATTCTAGGCTATTCAGTTTTTTTTGCCCTCGTGATGGTCGTGGGTTGTGAAAAAAGCCTTCTTCTTAGGGGTACCGCTGGGGCCAGCCGGGCGTATGTCGTGGCTTCAGTGAGTACTTATGTTTGTCATGCTGCCTGTGTACTTTATAGCGGCACAACATATTTCTGCAAATTGCATGCGTCAAATTGTCTGTCTCTCTTAAAAAATATGAAGTGTCACCAAAATTTTAAACGGGGAATCAATCTCAATGAAAAATATTCGTCAAGTAACGTTTCTAAAATAATATAGACATACTAATAATTATATATTAATAAATCGGATGAACGATGCATCCCAAATTGTATCCGCTGCGCACTTCTTAATCAGGGCAATCGCATCGTGGAGGTTTCTGCAGACGCCCAAAAAGACTTACTTAAGAAAACTGTTGCATGATAATTTGTACCATTTTCAAGGGTGGGGGGCGTGCAGTAGATGCCCCCTTTATTTTTGTGCTTCTGCCGTTCAAACCGAGCAGCACTGAGTTTGTCATGGCACCTGACGCCAAATCTACTGCTTAGCTGCTACAGACAGAACTATCTTCAAATCACCACTAGGGGGTGTCAATGCTGCAGCTTCGTTCTATGGTTGATCTTTTTCAAAGACAGTTTTTTTTCTCTCTCTCCACATAATCAACTTAACTGATTAGCGTGCTTTCATAGTAATGGTTTTTAATCCGTGTTAATCTTCTGAACAATGACTAGTAAAGGTTCTATGAGGTTGTCCTACTTACTATGGATTTTAAGTTTTTTATCAAGGTGTTAAAACGTACCACAGTTGCCAGTCCTGTGTTTTATGTCTAGCAATTTGTACAGTTTCTTCAGTATAAACACATGCCATGATCTGTGAGAATCTCCTCCAGAACTCTGCATTTCCTCAAGATCTTTTTGTAATATTGCATCATGGCACTGCTCAGAACAACACAGATGGTGCATAACAACACAAGGGAGTACAAGACAACATGGTGCAGAAACAGTGCGATACAAAGCAGGACAAAACTGGATGATACGTGGTCAGTGGTGGATAAAGTGCAGTAACAGCTGTACAGTGCAGCTGCCGTGGAAATGACTGTTACAGGGGATGCAAAAGCTGCAGGTTTGAATTGTTTGGCGAATGAAGCTGTTCATGAATCTGCTAGTCAGTGTTTGTGGATGGTGGTCAGAGTCCTGGATTATAGACTGAACCTTGTTACTGTGGCAGTTAAAGTACAGCTGGTCAATGGAGGGCAGTTCAGTGCGAATGATGTTCTTAACAGACTTCGCAATGTACTGCCTTCCTGTCATGTGGCTCCACCATACCATAGTACTACTGTAAGAACTAGGGATGTAACGATACATTCAACTCACCATTTGATACGATTCACGATTCTGAGTTCACGATACAATTTTCTCATTTTTTGCAGAATGAGCTGCAGACAAATATATTCAAAAATATTCTTATATTTATCTTTCTGAACTGTTGACACTGTTGTGAACAGTGCAACTGAATTTGAATAAAATACTGTTGAAAAAAATCCCAAATCAAAATAAGTAAATAAAAAAAAATAAATCAAATAAATAAGCTAAGGTTTGCATGTGCAGCTTTTTAGCGTGCTTTGCCCTTTTAATAATCTTCACTCAGCTCACGGTGGTGCCAGTGGACCTGTTTGTGTATGTTATCAGTCTATTACAATGTTTGCATGCAGTTTATGTCTTGTCTGTGCTTTTCTCGCTGTTTCCTCCTCGTTTGTGATTACCGGAAAGCTAATATGCTGCCACACCGCCAATTGAAGATCGGGCGGTGCGTCCATCCATCCATTTTCTGAAACCACTTAATCCCAACTGAGATCGCGGGGGAGACCGGAGCCTATCCCGGGAACAAGGGGCGCAGACAGGAACCAAGCCCAGGCAGTCACCTACACACCGCAGGTCGCACACACTCACACAACTACAGGGCCAATTTAGACTCACCAGTCAACCTATCCTGCATGCTTTTGGACCGTGGGAGGAACCTGGAGTCCCCGGCGAAAACGGGGAGAGCATGCGAACTCCACACAGAAAGGGCCCTGGACCGAAGCCAGCACTAACCACTGTGCCGTCCTCAGTTTCAAATTCATTCATCATCTCGCGTTCGCTCAAAACCAAAAACTGACGTACGATGTCGACGTGATACGCAGTGACATCTGACGTCAAACTCACATTGTGAAATCAAATGTAATATTACACCAGTTTTTCTGTTAAAGTACTGTGAAGTACTCCTACAATAGTGATTCATTTTCCACATCAGCCGGTTTAAATCTTCATGCATTTGCACCGATTTTTAACTGATTTGTGATTCATCATTACATGCCAGGGCCAGCAGCTCTGCATGGCTCGACCCTCATAAACATTCTCCACACATGCTGTTCAGGCAGTGGCCACAGAAATTCCCCCAGTGAACTTTATGCTTTCTGTCGGAGAGTATGCTGTGTTCTGGCCTTAAACCCTGCATACTACTTTGCAGACTTTGATCCTCTTAACAACAATTGGCATTTCTGGTGGCTGAATATCCATCCATCCGTCATCCAACTGCATGCTTAAAAGCTGTGAATAATAGTAATAATTCTTAAAATTGCAACTATCTAGAATTTCAGCCTAGTTACTCAGCTAAATTACTATTTAAACCTAGAATAATTTCTATAAGGGGCGGCATGGTGGTGCAGTGGTTAGCACTGTCGCCTCACACCTCTGGGACCCGGGTTCGTGTCTCCGCCTGGGTCACATGTGTGTGGAGTTTGCATGTTCTCCCCATGTCGTTGTGGGGTTTCCTCTGGGTACTCCGGTTTCCCCCCACAGTCCAAAAACATGCTGGGGCTAATTGGAGTTGCTGAATTGCCCGTAGGTGTGTGTGTGTGAGTGGATGGTGTGTGAGTGTGCCCTGCGATGGGCTGGCCCCCCATCCTGGGTTGTTCCCTGCCTCGTGCCCATTGATTCTGGGATAGGCTCCGGACCCCCCGCGACCCAATAGGATAAGCGGTTTGGAAAATGGATGGATGGATAATTTCTATATGTGTGATAGAATCAAAAAATATTTTGTTTTACATATAAATCTTCACAAGGTGTATTACACATGGTATTCCCCAGACACCGCCACCCCAACAGATGCTTTGTTTGTTAAGACAATAGCTCAGAAAGTGGTTGATCGATCTTTTGCAGCTTTTACCAAGGTTTGTACAAGCCAAAATTAAATTTTGAAACGGATCCCTGCCACACCCTGCCCTCCTGAACCTCCCGTTTCCTCCCTAGTGTGGTATAACGTGCCATGCCTGTTCCGCGTTTGTTTTACCTCTCCTTCCTGCCCTTGTGTTACTCATTTCAGGTGCCTCTAGTTTGCTCCCTGCTTAGCCTTGTATAAATGTGCTTCTCAGTCCTGCCTTTAATGTTGCTGCTGCTGTTTGCCTGTGTGTTCTTCCCTGCTTATGATTCCCCCGTGATCCAGTTGTGATCCAGTTGTCTTCATATCATGTATTCACATTCCTCAGCTGAGAGTGAACAAAGTTCTGTGGAAAGTATCTGACTACAGATAGACTTTCACCCAGTTCTCTGCGGGAGCTCTGATTACAGAGTGACTCCCCGACTACTTCTGAAGCCCTTCCTTAAGTATCCAGACCAGGTGATGGCATGTTTCTGAAGACTGACTAATTTCGGTCAATGGTTAATTTTAGGGGCATTGCTGACCTTGGTTCTCAAGTCCCCAGCCAATCAGATCACTTTAGGGGGTGGTTGTAATTCCCTTGTTCTACCATGAGAGAATCTCTCTCAGTTTGGTGGGTTGAGCCGAAGTTTCTGTATTTCTCTTAGGAAAAGCTATACTGCCTTAAATCTGAGAGTATAATACTCCTCGTCTCATGCCTATTCAAACGAGACCAAACATGCGTGTATTTGTCCCTAACATCTATGTGTGCTGAGTTATCCTGTTTATAGTGGAAAAGGTGTCTGTGTCTGGAGGCTGACAGCTGTTGTTGCTGTGGATTGATTGTGGAACTCTGGTCACTCCGGGGGTGAAAGGTCTTGCTTTTTCTGTGCTGCTCCAGTTATTCCTATCCAGTCTCTCAGGAGCCGGCAGGCCTTTGCCTTCCTTAAAAGGGGTGGTTTGACGAGTTGAGTCCAGTCTTGCCTGGGCCAGCGGAGCTCTGAAATAGACTGATGCAGGCTGATCAGAGTTGGGGCCTGCAGGACCTATAAGTTTTATGTCCTTACAGAATGTAAGTGGCATCATACTAAACTAGTGGTGTTCGAACTAGCATGGAAAGAGGCTATGGGTAGCTACAAAAAGGCTCTTAGTGCCGCCAAATCATCTAGTATCTATCAGAACTAATTGAAATAAACAAAAATAATCCTAGATTCCTATTTACTATGGTGTCCAAGCTGACTAATAACCAGACCACTGGTTATTTTCCAGTGACGACTTTATGAAACTTTTTGACCAAAAATATGCTCAATTAAACAGAACATTTTGAATATTGAATATTGGTTAACCAGTCAGAACTGATGTACTTAATTTTATCTTCAAATTCATCTACTTGTATGCTAGAACCTGTTCCATCAAAATTATTCAGCGATGCTCCCAGCATTGATTGAACCGCTACTAGCAATAGTTAAACTAAAACATATAATCATATTACCCCAATTTTATCTTCACTGCACTGGCTGCCAGTTAGATTTCGTGTTGACTACAAAACACTGCTCTTAACCTATAAAGCTGTAAATGGTCTTGCACCGCAGTATGTGAGTGACCTCATTTGCGTTCCGAATCATACACTTAGATGACGAGATGGAGGTATTCTATCCGTACCCAGAATAAAGAACATTACCTTTGGGGGAAGAGCATTTGCTCATAAAGCACCACAGCTATGGAATAAACTTCCTATTAGTGTTCGGAACTCAGACACAATCTCTGCTTTTAAGTCAAGGCTTAAGATGTACCTCTTTCGCCAGTCTTTTGGATAGTTAAATCTTCTTTTCTAAGGTGAATGGGAAATCTGGAGGTTCATAGTTATTTGAGATTGAAGGGGAAAGGGGGGATTGGTGCTGTCGTCCTGCCACTCTCGCCGATCACTTAAGCTGTGGATGGGAGGTGGCTTGACGCCAAAACCTCTGTAAACCCTCATGCCTGTGCTTCCTTCCAGGTCACTCTTTTAGGCAGGCTGTCATAGTTGCTTTAGTCCTGCCGGTTAGGTGTAGGGCAATAACTCTTCTCCATCTTCTCTTTTTCGAGCTGATACCGAGCCGACTACACCGTGTGAACCCGCACCTGGACTCCTGGATATAACTACATGAAACCAACTGGGACTTTATAACTATATGAACTCTAATGAATGTCAATTCAATGCAGTTTCATGCTCCTTGGTCGCCCAGAGGAGGATGGGGTCCCCTTCTGAGTCTAGGTTCCACTCAAGGTTTCTTCCTGCTAGAGGGAGTTTCCTTGCCACTGTCGCCTCAGGCTTTTAAATATAAATATAAATATATAAAATATATAAAATATATTTTTGGCCACAACCGGGATTCGAACCCCGGTCTCCCGTGTGAAAGGCGGCGATCTTACCACTACACTATCCAGCAACTATATAATATAAGGGAGATTTACGGGAAAATACTAATACGGGAGGACGGCGGGAAAGAGAAGTAAAATACGGTAGTTTCCCGGCCAAAACGGGAGGCTCCAGTATCCCTTACATTTTAAGACAGGAAATATAAAATAATATAAATTATATAAAATATAATATAAATATAAATATAAATATATAAAATATATAAAATATATTTTTGGCCACAACCGGGATTCGAACCCCGGTCTCCCGTGTGAAAGGCGGCGATCTTACCACTACACTATCCAGCAACTATATAATATAAGGGAGATTTACGGGAAAATACTAATACGGGAGGACGGCGGGAAAGAGAAGTAAAATACGGTAGTTTCCCGGCCAAAACGGGAGACTTGACAGCTATGGCTGTCTCTGGCCACGCCCCCTACAGTCGGTCCGGCCCCTGTTCGCGTGTTCGCGAAAACGACTTCATTTATTTTCTTATTGATTTATCGACAGACTTTTTAGACGTTATAATAACAACACTCTATTGATTACTGTCCATGATACAGAGACACATGTTCGAGAACTATTCTATCGAGAACTAATGACGAGAACTATTCTCTTATTTTTCTCTTATTATTAAATTATTTTATTATTATTATTATTTTTATCTTTCTCCTTTCTCCCGTAGATATATATTATTATACGGAGATTTACGGAGTCTTCAAAGACGGTCCGGCTCCAGGATCACTGTTGCTGTGGTGTAGATCAGCTGATCTGTAGTAGTCTTCTACGTACATCTTCTAGTAGACCTTCTGAGGGTACTTCACGCATTCTTGGTCCAGCTTAGCTTATTTCTTATTTCTCAGGTCAGCTGCTCTTGTATTCAGCCTACTAGTCTCTCTTGTATTCAGCCTACTAATATATATGGGGCTTGGTACCCAATCTCGGAATGTGGGGATGATGATATCTCCCCCCTGACCTGTCGTCCTGGCTCCCCCTTGTCGTAGCAATCGTGTTGTACCTCATCAATCTCTAGTTGTGATAGCAGTTGTTTCTGGCCACAACCGGGATTCGAACCCCGGTCTCCCGTGTGAAAGGCGGCGATCTTACCACTACACTATCCAGCAACTATATAATATAAGGGAGATTTACGGGAAAATACTAATACGGGAGGACGGCGGGAAAGAGAAGTAAAATACGGTAGTTTCCCGGCCAAAACGGGAGGCTCCAGTATCCCTTACATTTTAAGACAGGAAATATAAAATAATATAAATTATATAAAATATAATATAAATATAAATATAAATATATAAAATATATTTTTGGCCACAACCGGGATTCGAACCCCGGTCTCCCGTGTGAAAGGCGGCGATCTTACCACTACACTATCCAGCAACTATATAATATAAGGGAGATTTACGGGAAAATACTAATACGGGAGGACGGCGGGAAAGAGAAGTAAAATACGGTAGTTTCCCGGCCAAAACGGGAGGCTCCAGTATCCCTTACATTTTAAGACAGGAAATATAAAATAATATAAATTATATAAAATATAATATAAATATAAATATAAATATATAAAATATATAAAATATATTTTTGGCCACAACCGGGATTCGAACCCCGGTCTCCCGTGTGAAAGGCGGCGATCTTACCACTACACTATCCAGCAACTATATAATATAAGGGAGATTTACGGGAAAATACTAATACGGGAGGACGGCGGGAAAGAGAAGTAAAATACGGTAGTTTCCCGGCCAAAACGGGAGACTTGACAGCTATGGCTGTCTCTGGCCACGCCCCCTACAGTCGGTCCGGCCCCTGTTCGCGTGTTCGCGAAAACGACTTCATTTATTTTCTTATTGATTTATCGACAGACTTTTTAGACGTTATAATAACAACACTCTATTGATCCCCCTCTTACTGTCCATGATACACAATGACGAGACACATGTTCACTAATGACGAGAACTATTCTATTTTTCATGCCGGGGGTCCTTCAAATCTTACATTTACAAATCTTGTTCTTGTTCTCTGCTTTCTCCTTTCTCGTTCCCGTAGATATATATTATTATACGGAGATTTACGGAGTCTTCAAAGACGGTCCGGCTCCAGCTCAAGGATCACTGTTGCTGTGGTGTAGATCAGCTGATCTGTAGTAGTCTTCTACGTACATCTTCTAGTAGACCTTCTGAGGGTACTTCACGCATTCTTGGTCGGAGGGTCCAGGTTTCCAGCTTAGCTTATTTCTTATTTCTCAGGTCAGCTGCTCTTGTTTGGGATGTGCTTGACCGGCGTATACGACAGCGTGTACCAGTTCCCACTAATATCCAACAACTTCGCACAGCCAATGAAGAGGAGTGGACCAACATTCCACAGGCCACAATTGACAATCTGATAAACTCTATGCGAAGAAGATGTGTTGCATTGCATGAGGCAAATGGTGGTCACACCAGATACTGACCGGTTCTGAGTCCCCAGACCCCCAATAAAGCAAAAAACTGCACATTCCAGGGTGGCCTTTTATTGTGGGCAGTATAAGGTACACCTGTGCACTACCCATGATGTCAGATCAGCATCTTGATGTGGCACACCTGTGAGGTGGGATGGATTATCTCAGCAAAGCAGAAGTGCTCACTATCACACATTTAGACTGATTTGTGAGAAATGTTTGAGAGAAATGGTAATATTGTGTATCTGGAATGAATTGTAGGTCTTTAAGTCCATCTCATGAAAAATGGGAGCAGAAACAAGAGTGTTGCGTTTATATTTTTGTTCAGTATAGAATAAGCCCAGATTTATGTTTATTCAGTGGAGATAAGTACAACCTCTAAAGATAGGCCTACACCCGTTTTGGCAGTGTCTCCGGATCCCATGACAAATAATGCCTTCAGTACATCCTCCTCAACCCACACTGAAAGCAGAAGTGCTATGGGCTTTGCAAACGGTTTGCCGACATCACTCCTATACGTCCAATGATGACATTCACACCGTCTCCAGGGTGATGTTCCCTGACTCGCAGGGTCACTTGTGGTAAAGATAAAACCGCTTTTCTTGCGCGATTTGGACTCGCTCCATATATTAAAAGGGAGCTTCGTTGTCATGTTTGACGTAAGTATGAACAGGACCATCAAAAGAAAACAACTGGATGTGCATGTCAGGTATTGGGTGAATTATGAGAATGGCTCTCGAGTGCAGTCCTGGTTCTGGGATCACAGTACATGAGCCACTCCACCGCTGAAGACTTACTGGAGAAGTTTAAGGTAAGCCATTCAATAACATTTAAACTCATTAACGAACCCATGATTTTTAAATATCCATGGTTTATCTTTACATGTGTTTAAATGGGAGAACCATATTTATTGGTAAGCATATTTTAAAGATTTTATTGCTGCTTCATGGCTTTTGCTGCAAAAAAAATAGTTCATTGAGGAAATAGAATGTTTAAGTGTTGTGTAGCAACATGTACAGCTGTTGTACAGGCAAAAACTCTGGCTCAGTCCAAAGGAGGTGGATATAGGAATGGCTGTCATCAAGGTGGGACTTCTGTGAATTCACTGGTATCTTTACATACAAATGTATCAAACAATTGTGAAGTAAAAAATATGTGAATAACATGGAGTTTGAGCTGGTTTGATATGTACAGCTGAGGTAGTGTTAACCTTGGGCTGAGTGTGCAGAAAGATTCTGGAAATTTGACAAACCATCTTTTTGTCAGAGACAGTCAGGAGCCAAAGGCAGTGGAAGTGACCTTGGTGTCCTTCAGATTAAAAAAAATTGCCAGATTGTGCTCTCAAAAATGTGCAAAAAGGCCTTGGATAAATGCCCTCTGAAGTACTCGATTGTACATGAGATGACGTGCTTGGACCCAAACAAAATGCACACCAGCCAGATAACTGCCAGCAGAAAAGGAGAAATCTCATGCAGAAGTTTGCGCAGGAGAATCGGTTGGCAGGCAGGATATCTGCTGGTAAATCATAGGATAAGAATAGGATAGTTCAGAATATTATTTTTAAATTATGCTTTTCTTTTTTCACATCTAACTGAATCAGGGACGGATTACAAACCGGGTTAGCGGGGCCGCTGCCCAGGGGCCCTTGGGGTGCAGGGGGCCCGTGGGCCCCAAGCCCAAAACAATTTGCAACGCTTATCAGCAATGTATTTTCGTTTGTCTATTTTAGAGGGCCTACATTCTTTGATCCTCTGCCTACAAGGTCCCCTGACCCTATAGGGAGGGTGTTTGGCTGCCAAGGGCCCTTGACTTGTGGTGGTTGTGGTGGTGGTGCAGGTGGTGGTGGTGGGGGGGGGCCTCGCGAACGTTTTACCCAGGGGCCCACACAACCCATAATCCGTCCCTGAACTGAATAGTGTTAACACGTAGATTTTAGCAGTATTTAGAAGACCGACTCTTGGTGTTTGAAAAGAAGCATCAGCCCAGTTATATTTTCTTTGATGAGCCTAGAGATATCTCAAGATTAAATTAAAATGATTGCACATTTATGGTATCATAGGAAAATTGGGTTATAAATCACTTTCCTATTCTACATGTGATTCTGTGTATTGACATTGTTGATCTGCATCTAATCTACTGTAATTAATGTAATTACAGGTGATGCAATATCCCAGCAGTCTGATAATCACCTGCACAATGAGGCAAAAGGCTTGGATTTTATATCCTTCATTCCTTCAGCACCATCCAAAGTTGATGTCTTTTTACATCAAAAAGTTAGTGGGCCTTATCCTGACCTCTGGATGTTCTGCAAGAACTTGCTGCTGCTGTCCTATGGGCAAGCCGAAGTGGAACGAATAGAGGTGGAGACCTGCAACTTATCAGAGGAAACAGTTGTTGCACAGAGGCTTATATGCGACCATGTCAGAGTGTGTGGGGGAGCAACCAAAGCGCCTCTGACCAAAGGTGAAAGATGAGCGAAAAGCAAAAAAGAAAACTTGAGGAACTCAAGAGGAAGAGAGTCTCACTGGAAAGTGTATGTGAGAGTTTACAAAAGGATGCTGAGCACATGGCAGAGGAAGCAGAGAGTGCTGCTGGAACCAAAAGGGCAACATTACTTACCAAGTCCAATACTCTGAGCCGACGAGCGAAGGAGGAGAAAGAGCAGTTGGTGGTCTTAAATGCAGATACTGAAGAATAGGCTACTGAACTGTGACTCCTAACACATCAAGAGTGAATCGGTGGAAACAAAAATATTTAGGTTCTTTGCATTTTTGGAGTATTTTACTTTCTGTGCCTGTTTGTACATTGTTCACAGCCATAATACTTTATAATTACAAGGTAGTTTTATGTTAGAGCTCTTGCTCCAATAAATATGTGCCTTGTAATTAACTAAATTCTAGGCTATTCAGTTTTTTTTGCCCTCGTGATGGTCGTGGGTTGTGAAAAAAGCCTTCTTCTTAGGGGTACCGCTGGGGCCAGCCGGGCGTATGTCGTGGCTTCAGTGAGTACTTATGTTTGTCATGCTGCCTGTGTACTTTATAGCGGCACAACATATTTCTGCAAATTGCATGCGTCAAATTGTCTGTCTCTCTTAAAAAATATGAAGTGTCACCAAAATTTTAAACGGGGAATCAATCTCAATGAAAAATATTCGTCAAGTAACGTTTCTAAAATAATATAGACATACTAATAATTATATATTAATAAATCGGATGAACGATGCATCCCAAATTGTATCCGCTGCGCACTTCTTAATCAGGGCAATCGCATCGTGGAGGTTTCTGCAGACGCCCAAAAAGACTTACTTAAGAAAACTGTTGCATGATAATTTGTACCATTTTCAAGGGTGGGGGGCGTGCAGTAGATGCCCCCTTTATTTTTGTGCTTCTGCCGTTCAAACCGAGCAGCACTGAGTTTGTCATGGCACCTGACGCCAAATCTACTGCTTAGCTGCTACAGACAGAACTATCTTCAAATCACCACTAGGGGGTGTCAATGCTGCAGCTTCGTTCTATGGTTGATCTTTTTCAAAGACAGTTTTTTTTCTCTCTCTCCACATAATCAACTTAACTGATTAGCGTGCTTTCATAGTAATGGTTTTTAATCCGTGTTAATCTTCTGAACAATGACTAGTAAAGGTTCTATGAGGTTGTCCTACTTACTATGGATTTTAAGTTTTTTATCAAGGTGTTAAAACGTACCACAGTTGCCAGTCCTGTGTTTTATGTCTAGCAATTTGTACAGTTTCTTCAGTATAAACACATGCCATGATCTGTGAGAATCTCCTCCAGAACTCTGCATTTCCTCAAGATCTTTTTGTAATATTGCATCATGGCACTGCTCAGAACAACACAGATGGTGCATAACAACACAAGGGAGTACAAGACAACATGGTGCAGAAACAGTGCGATACAAAGCAGGACAAAACTGGATGATACGTGGTCAGTGGTGGATAAAGTGCAGTAACAGCTGTACAGTGCAGCTGCCGTGGAAATGACTGTTACAGGGGATGCAAAAGCTGCAGGTTTGAATTGTTTGGCGAATGAAGCTGTTCATGAATCTGCTAGTCAGTGTTTGTGGATGGTGGTCAGAGTCCTGGATTATAGACTGAACCTTGTTACTGTGGCAGTTAAAGTACAGCTGGTCAATGGAGGGCAGTTCAGTGCGAATGATGTTCTTAACAGACTTCGCAATGTACTGCCTTCCTGTCATGTGGCTCCACCATACCATAGTACTACTGTAAGAACTAGGGATGTAACGATACATTCAACTCACCATTTGATACGATTCACGATTCTGAGTTCACGATACAATTTTCTCATTTTTTGCAGAATGAGCTGCAGACAAATATATTCAAAAATATTCTTATATTTATCTTTCTGAACTGTTGACACTGTTGTGAACAGTGCAACTGAATTTGAATAAAATACTGTTGAAAAAAATCCCAAATCAAAATAAGTAAATAAAAAAAAATAAATCAAATAAATAAGCTAAGGTTTGCATGTGCAGCTTTTTAGCGTGCTTTGCCCTTTTAATAATCTTCACTCAGCTCACGGTGGTGCCAGTGGACCTGTTTGTGTATGTTATCAGTCTATTACAATGTTTGCATGCAGTTTATGTCTTGTCTGTGCTTTTCTCGCTGTTTCCTCCTCGTTTGTGATTACCGGAAAGCTAATATGCTGCCACACCGCCAATTGAAGATCGGGCGGTGCGTCCATCCATCCATTTTCTGAAACCACTTAATCCCAACTGAGATCGCGGGGGAGACCGGAGCCTATCCCGGGAACAAGGGGCGCAGACAGGAACCAAGCCCAGGCAGTCACCTACACACCGCAGGTCGCACACACTCACACAACTACAGGGCCAATTTAGACTCACCAGTCAACCTATCCTGCATGCTTTTGGACCGTGGGAGGAACCTGGAGTCCCCGGCGAAAACGGGGAGAGCATGCGAACTCCACACAGAAAGGGCCCTGGACCGAAGCCAGCACTAACCACTGTGCCGTCCTCAGTTTCAAATTCATTCATCATCTCGCGTTCGCTCAAAACCAAAAACTGACGTACGATGTCGACGTGATACGCAGTGACATCTGACGTCAAACTCACATTGTGAAATCAAATGTAATATTACACCAGTTTTTCTGTTAAAGTACTGTGAAGTACTCCTACAATAGTGATTCATTTTCCACATCAGCCGGTTTAAATCTTCATGCATTTGCACCGATTTTTAACTGATTTGTGATTCATCATTACATGCCAGGGCCAGCAGCTCTGCATGGCTCGACCCTCATAAACATTCTCCACACATGCTGTTCAGGCAGTGGCCACAGAAATTCCCCCAGTGAACTTTATGCTTTCTGTCGGAGAGTATGCTGTGTTCTGGCCTTAAACCCTGCATACTACTTTGCAGACTTTGATCCTCTTAACAACAATTGGCATTTCTGGTGGCTGAATATCCATCCATCCGTCATCCAACTGCATGCTTAAAAGCTGTGAATAATAGTAATAATTCTTAAAATTGCAACTATCTAGAATTTCAGCCTAGTTACTCAGCTAAATTACTATTTAAACCTAGAATAATTTCTATAAGGGGCGGCATGGTGGTGCAGTGGTTAGCACTGTCGCCTCACACCTCTGGGACCCGGGTTCGTGTCTCCGCCTGGGTCACATGTGTGTGGAGTTTGCATGTTCTCCCCATGTCGTTGTGGGGTTTCCTCTGGGTACTCCGGTTTCCCCCCACAGTCCAAAAACATGCTGGGGCTAATTGGAGTTGCTGAATTGCCCGTAGGTGTGTGTGTGTGAGTGGATGGTGTGTGAGTGTGCCCTGCGATGGGCTGGCCCCCCATCCTGGGTTGTTCCCTGCCTCGTGCCCATTGATTCTGGGATAGGCTCCGGACCCCCCGCGACCCAATAGGATAAGCGGTTTGGAAAATGGATGGATGGATAATTTCTATATGTGTGATAGAATCAAAAAATATTTTGTTTTACATATAAATCTTCACAAGGTGTATTACACATGGTATTCCCCAGACACCGCCACCCCAACAGATGCTTTGTTTGTTAAGACAATAGCTCAGAAAGTGGTTGATCGATCTTTTGCAGCTTTTACCAAGGTTTGTACAAGCCAAAATTAAATTTTGAAACGGATCCCTGCCACACCCTGCCCTCCTGAACCTCCCGTTTCCTCCCTAGTGTGGTATAACGTGCCATGCCTGTTCCGCGTTTGTTTTACCTCTCCTTCCTGCCCTTGTGTTACTCATTTCAGGTGCCTCTAGTTTGCTCCCTGCTTAGCCTTGTATAAATGTGCTTCTCAGTCCTGCCTTTAATGTTGCTGCTGCTGTTTGCCTGTGTGTTCTTCCCTGCTTATGATTCCCCCGTGATCCAGTTGTGATCCAGTTGTCTTCATATCATGTATTCACATTCCTCAGCTGAGAGTGAACAAAGTTCTGTGGAAAGTATCTGACTACAGATAGACTTTCACCCAGTTCTCTGCGGGAGCTCTGATTACAGAGTGACTCCCCGACTACTTCTGAAGCCCTTCCTTAAGTATCCAGACCAGGTGATGGCATGTTTCTGAAGACTGACTAATTTCGGTCAATGGTTAATTTTAGGGGCATTGCTGACCTTGGTTCTCAAGTCCCCAGCCAATCAGATCACTTTAGGGGGTGGTTGTAATTCCCTTGTTCTACCATGAGAGAATCTCTCTCAGTTTGGTGGGTTGAGCCGAAGTTTCTGTATTTCTCTTAGGAAAAGCTATACTGCCTTAAATCTGAGAGTATAATACTCCTCGTCTCATGCCTATTCAAACGAGACCAAACATGCGTGTATTTGTCCCTAACATCTATGTGTGCTGAGTTATCCTGTTTATAGTGGAAAAGGTGTCTGTGTCTGGAGGCTGACAGCTGTTGTTGCTGTGGATTGATTGTGGAACTCTGGTCACTCCGGGGGTGAAAGGTCTTGCTTTTTCTGTGCTGCTCCAGTTATTCCTATCCAGTCTCTCAGGAGCCGGCAGGCCTTTGCCTTCCTTAAAAGGGGTGGTTTGACGAGTTGAGTCCAGTCTTGCCTGGGCCAGCGGAGCTCTGAAATAGACTGATGCAGGCTGATCAGAGTTGGGGCCTGCAGGACCTATAAGTTTTATGTCCTTACAGAATGTAAGTGGCATCATACTAAACTAGTGGTGTTCGAACTAGCATGGAAAGAGGCTATGGGTAGCTACAAAAAGGCTCTTAGTGCCGCCAAATCATCTAGTATCTATCAGAACTAATTGAAATAAACAAAAATAATCCTAGATTCCTATTTACTATGGTGTCCAAGCTGACTAATAACCAGACCACTGGTTATTTTCCAGTGACGACTTTATGAAACTTTT
Organism: Brienomyrus brachyistius; assembly: GCF_023856365.1. NCBI lineage: Eukaryota > Metazoa > Chordata > Actinopteri > Osteoglossiformes > Mormyridae > Brienomyrus > Brienomyrus brachyistius. Next base: position 17,096 of record NW_026043013.1, on the reverse strand, counting down.
TGACCAAAAATATGCTCAATTAAACAGAACATTTTGAATATTGAATATTGGTTAACCAGTCAGAACTGATGTACTTAATTTTATCTTCAAATTCATCTACTTGTATGCTAGAACCTGTTCCATCAAAATTATTCAGCGATGCTCCCAGCATTGATTGAACCGCTACTAGCAATAGTTAAACTAAAACATATAATCATATTACCCCAATTTTATCTTCACTGCACTGGCTGCCAGTTAGATTTCGTGTTGACTACAAAACACTGCTCTTAACCTATAAAGCTGTAAATGGTCTTGCACCGCAGTATGTGAGTGACCTCATTTGCGTTCCGAATCATACACTTAGATGACGAGATGGAGGTATTCTATCCGTACCCAGAATAAAGAACATTACCTTTGGGGGAAGAGCATTTGCTCATAAAGCACCACAGCTATGGAATAAACTTCCTATTAGTGTTCGGAACTCAGACACAATCTCTGCTTTTAAGTCAAGGCTTAAGATGTACCTCTTTCGCCAGTCTTTTGGATAGTTAAATCTTCTTTTCTAAGGTGAATGGGAAATCTGGAGGTTCATAGTTATTTGAGATTGAAGGGGAAAGGGGGGATTGGTGCTGTCGTCCTGCCACTCTCGCCGATCACTTAAGCTGTGGATGGGAGGTGGCTTGACGCCAAAACCTCTGTAAACCCTCATGCCTGTGCTTCCTTCCAGGTCACTCTTTTAGGCAGGCTGTCATAGTTGCTTTAGTCCTGCCGGTTAGGTGTAGGGCAATAACTCTTCTCCATCTTCTCTTTTTCGAGCTGATACCGAGCCGACTACACCGTGTGAACCCGCACCTGGACTCCTGGATATAACTACATGAAACCAACTGGGACTTTATAACTATATGAACTCTAATGAATGTCAATGTAAATGCAGTTTCATGCTCCTTGGTCGCCCAGAGGAGGATGGGGTCCCCTTCTGAGTCTAGGTTCCACTCAAGGTTTCTTCCTGCTAGAGGGAGTTTCCTTGCCACTGTCGCCTCAGGCTTGCTTGGTGGGGTTCTGGCCGGTTAAATGTAAAGTGCTTTGTGACAATGCATGTCGTTAAAAGCGCTATATAAATAAAATTGAATTGAATTGAAGTGCTTCCTCAGATTCATTTTTAAATGTTCTCCAGCTAATTTCCACTATGGCCACGAGTTCTAGTATTTTAAATTAATATTGAAATGGTCATTTGGCTGAACAGCATCCCGACCTGTTAGAATCTTATATACCTGGATCATGTCCCCCCATAGTCTCCTTTGCTTGAGGCTAAACAGATTCAGCTCAGCGAACCTCTCCTCATAAGACATTCCTCTAAGTGCAGGAATCATTCTAGTCATCCTACGTTGCACCTTTTCCAAGGCAGCAATGTCCTTCTGAAGGTATGGTGACCAAACCTGCACACAGTATTCTAGGTGGGATCTTACCAAGGAATTATATAATCGTAGCATCACTTCTCTTGACTTACATCTCTAGGTGTGTGGAGTTTAATCCAACATCCTTTTGCCTTTTTTTAATGCTTCCCCACACTGGCAAGAGTGGGACATGGAAGTATCAACATACACACCGAGATCTTTCTCGTAATCAGCTACCTTTATTTCAGTGGAACCCATAAAATATCTGTACTTTACTATATTTACTATATTTCTGCTCCCTGCATGGATTACCTTATATTTATCTATGTTAAATTTCATCTGCCACGTATGAGCCCAGTCGCTAATTAAATCCAGATCCTGTTGTAGCCTCTCTGGACATGAGACATGATCTAACATCAATCAGAAGATACCACACCAGCAGATAATGATTTCTGGAATAGTAAAGTTAAAGGTTGGCTAATAATACCCCTCATCTCTTTTAAAACTATAGATAAGATGCCATCAGGGCCTTGCGATTTATTTATTTTGAGCTTAGCTAGGCTTTGTACCACATCAGCCTCAGTTATACATATATTGGTCATAGACATCGTTGTATTTGTACTAAATGGTGGTAAGCTATTCTACTGTGAACAGCCATTGTAAAATAATCATTAAACTCATTTATATCAATTTCATTTTCAATTATAAGGCCCTTACTATCCTGCAAATGAGTGATTTTCAGCTTTTAGAGCTCTTTCGGAGTTAAAATATTGGAAGAAACTTTTAACGTCATCCTTATAACTGTTATTAACTAAACCTGTAGACTTAGATACTCCTGCTTTATTTTGAAATCATTAGTTAATTTCCATTTGTGGAAGAAAGCCCTTTTGCTCCTGACTTTATTCTTAATTTTCGTAGTAAACCACCTGTGACATCGCGTGCTGGACGAACAGGCAGGAAGCGAGGAATCAAGGATCCGGGAAACGGAGAGTCGGGAATGAGGGTTTATTGATGAAAACAGGTACCAACAGCGAGAGATTTCAATGACAGGACTGGGGAAACAGACTTGAATGTGGACTAAATACACAGGACTACTCAAACTGACAGAAAACAGCTGGTTACAATCGGGGCAGCACACATGGTTAATGAGGGGGCGTGGCACACACGAGGATCGTACAAGCAGGTCATGACACCAGCTTGGTTGCAGTTTCCTAGATTTAGTTTTTCTGGAAACGGGTATGAAGTTCTTTTGCACTTGCAACAATGTGCTTTTAAAAAATTCCCATGCCTCTTCCACAGTATTGCTATTTAACTCCATCCGATTTACAGTTTCTAGTTTCAGTCTCATACCATTGAATTACCCTTCCTAACATTGTATACTTTTGTTTTGGACTTGGTTGAAGACTCAGGCAGCAGGAGTTGCCCCAACGTTGGTATGTCCTTATCCATAAGGGGGAGTAAACGTTCTGGTTTCCCGACCTTATAGATGAAGGAGTTGGGGGATGTTGCCAGTGACCTGCCGGATTCCAGGCAGAACAGGCCTCGCTATGCCACAGCCCTTCAGAGACTGGGCCTTCCGTGCAGAACCTCTGCATCCAAATTAGACCAGTTGTTTAACAAAACCCTAAAATGGGGTTATTTTTGACATGGAACGGGACTTTGATTCAACAACCCATTACTTAGTTGCGGCAAGTACCCAATATCAAGTATAGCTGCAAAGAATCTGCCAGAGATTTTCAGAGAAGTTCCCCAGATGCATGGACTGGACTAAGGTGCGTCAGATTAAACAGGAGCCTGGTAAATTCTGTGAGCCCCACGCCAAGTGACTGATGGAAACATACTCCAGCTACAGTGAGATGGACCCTCCAGCGGACCGAGAGTGGGATTCCCTCTGGGAGCGACAACTCGTGCAGTTGCTGGTGGATGAGCTGCAAACAGACATCAAGAAGGACTTCCAACCTCACAATCATTTACCAAACCACTTCAGGTAACTTGTAAAGATGTAGGTATTGGAGTATTCACACATTCATTTGCAGTGTCCACCTCCTGTCCGGTAAATTTGGCAGGACAAAATTTGAATAACCTATAGGCCAGACTCATGAATGCGGCTGAACGAGTAAAGGTAGAACAGGTGGCCAATCCTGTTATACAGTCCTAGTAGATTGAGAACCACCTGATTGCAACTGTAGTTGGAATCAAGGGCTGAGCAGCATGGTGGCCTGGGGGACAATTATGAAAACACAGACCCACTGATATCCTTAAAACCCACAATCAAAAGAGGAGTCAGGATGGCCAGTGACATGTGCTGGCTAAATGGGGACAACAAAGAGAGAACAGAACAAGGCAGGGAGGGATTCTGACACAGGTGCCATGCTACTTTGTTTAAATATGCTGTAATGTTTTAGTGCAAGCCTTAGACAATGGAATCTCTGAATGACGCCGCAGTCTGGCTCTTTCTGAAGGTCCTATACTGTAACCGTCCTGAGAAGTTGTTTGCATGCACTTGCTGCCTTGACACTTGTTGATGTGCGTGTGCCCTGCTCGAGCAGTAAAGGGGAGATCACATGCAGAGCTGATTTTCTGTAGTTCCTTAGAATAAAAATAGAATATTCTCTTCAAATAGGAACACATGCTGCGTTTGATTATTTCACTCCAACTCGGACAAAAACGTCACGAAAAACATCACTTCCCATTAGAAACGCCTCTTTTATGACGTTAATGTCTGACAGAATCTTCTTGTCCGAGTTGCCCCTGTGACGTAATTTCAACATGGCGGCTTACACACTCAACATTAATTCTATTTTACAAATCCTTAAAAATGTTTATTTTGTTAAATTTATTATTATCCCATCCATCCATTTTCCAAACTGCTTATCCTACTGGGTCACGGGGGGTCCGGAGCCTATCCCGGAAGCAATGGGCACGAGGCTGGGAACAACCCAGGATGGGGGGCCAGCCCATCGCAGGGCACACTCACACACACCATGCACTCTCACATGCATTCCTACGGGCAATTTAGCAAGTCCAATTAGCCTCAGCATGTTTTTGGACTGTGGGGGGGAACCGGAGTACCCGGAGGAAACCCCACGACGACATGGGGAGAACATGCAAACTCCACACACATGTGACCCAGGCGGAGATTTGAACCTGGGTCCCAGAGGTGTGAGGCAACAGTGCTAACCAGTGCACGACCATACCGCCCATTTATTATTATTATTATTTATAATTATTAGTAATTATTAATGTAATTGCACGTGTTCGATTTAGAGAATACCATATTGTGACCGTAAACAGTATCCTAACATGCAATATCAGATTTTTACCAGACTTGTTAGTGTTTTTGGTTTGTTTGTAGTTTGTTTGCCTCTCGAAAAAAGAATATCGCTATGAATGTACTAAAATACTTTATAAAGCTTTTAATGTGGTTTGACTAGTTCCTGTTTCTTGTTTATTTGTCTGAAATAATAATCTTACTCCATAACTGCTAAAATATAAAGCAACAACACAGCAGCGTATTCATGGAGGCAGCCATGTTTGTTCCGAGTTGTGCTAGCTTGAACGGGAGATTGTTGGATGTGATGTCACCCAATTTGGAATTTCCAAGTTCCGAGAGAAAAACGAACGCACCACAAGACTCTGGCTGGAAATTTCTACAATAGAGCCATTTAGTTATTTCTAGAAAAATATTTAGAGCCAATGACCTGATGTCATTGTAACACAGGTCACTGTCCGTGGTGCTGAATTCTCTACTTGATGGGCTGGTGCTGAATGAATATGACAGCTGGCCAACATGTCTGTGTGCTTCCACTGACTGGCACCCAGACATATAATGACTTTTAACAATGAGGAGGGAAACGTCCAGACAGGAAATTAGTCAACAGTAATTAGTAATCACATATAGTTCTCATTTATCATGATGTAAAATTCAAAAACCTTTTTTTTATTATTAAGGGATAAATGTAATTGAGTTTTAATGTATCCTTTCCGCTCTTAAAATCGCAAATTATTTCTGACTATTAATCTGCACATTTTAATAATTTCATTAATATTACCTAATTGGTTTGTCTTTTTTATTAAATTTTAAAACTAGCTGTACAATTGTTGATGTTGTTGCTGTTCTGAATGTCATTGGCCTGTTGCCTTACGTCTGTCTAAACATGAGTGAGGGGATGGATGCACTATTCTATGGGGGCCTCTGTAGAGAATAAATGATCCTAATTTTATATTGAGAGAGATGGTTAATTCCTTTTTAATCCATACTGCGTTCAGAGCCCCTGTTCTGCCGTTGATCACTGCTGCATATCATCCCCAAACCAATGGCCTGGATGAGAAAACGAATGATGACATAAAATGGTAAGTCTGTTTTTGAGGTTGTTTTAGAACTGTGTGAGACAGGCTCTATTCTTTTAACATTACATCAGGAATTACTGATATTATTGACAATCAATCCCTTAATATACAGTATCTCACAAAAGTGAGTACACCCCACACATTTTTGTAAATATTTTATTATATCTTTTCAAGGGACAACGTTAAAGATATGAAACTCTGATAGAATGTAAAGTAATCAGTGTACAGCTTGTATAATGGTGTAAATTTGATGTCCCCTCAAAATAACTCAACACACAGCCATTAATGTCTGAACTGCTGGCAACAAAAGTGAGATTAAAAATGATTTGTGGCAAGATCGGATCATGTGTGTTGAAGAGTTTCTTATGACTGACAAGTAGTTATTTAAAAACATATCTTGAAACAGCAAATTACATTGTTCTTAATGCTTTTAGAAAATGACTCTTTATAATGATCTGTGAATAATAATAATTTGCTATGAATGTTTTTCCACTTCAGCTTTCCACAATTATTCTTCCCGATGAGAAAAGCTACGGCACGTTTTTTGATGAAAAAAATAAAGTAGTTGAGACAATAAGCAACAACAGCTGAAAACATCTCCTAGTAACAGGAAAAACAGAAGCAGGCATGTGGTAAACGAATACAAAAGAGGTACCAAAACACAGTTTATCATGTTGGAGATGAGGCGCTTCTGTTCAACATGAGGAAGCGGGGACGGAAAGGAGGAAGAACGGAACCGGATTTTACCGGACCTTATGTCATCCAGGCAATATGTGGCAAGCTGGTTACACTGTCTAATTCTGAAGGGGCAACTTTAAAGAACAAATACAATGTAAACCACATACAGAAGGAGCCAAACTGATGTCCCAAGTCAGGAATCACACAAGGTGCCAGAAGAGTATAAGACCAGTAAACCTCCCTCTAGCGCAGAGCTTCTGACAATCGAGAAGGATGCTGACAGTTGAAAAAAAACTCATGTCTGTGTGTTATGAAAGAATATCAATAAATGTTTCCGAAAGGGGATGACTCATTTGGTAATTATTTACGGCTTATGTTATGGCTGCCAATTTACAGTCTTTACTGAAGTCTGACTTCTTTTGAGTCACCTTTAATATAGATTGGACACTCTCTATGCAATGTGCAATACTTACATAGATGGTAAATGTTTACCTGCTTGCACAGATGGATGATTAGGTAATTAGTGTAAGTGTGTGTGTGTGTTCAATCGCATGTATGTCCAAGGTCCATAGTAAATAATATACACTGATCAAGAGATGCCCGAAAGTGGATAAAAGAGGACATTAGTGGGTGCATCACTTAGTGTAACGCGTGCAGGAAAATGAGCAGGACTGCAAGCCATATAATGACCCTTGTCTAGCTCTTAATACAGTATGCATACAGTGATGTATCTACAATGGACAGCTACTATGAGCAGATAGCACAGTACAGGTGCTTATAAGATCTGTATGCTGTTTCCATCCATCCATCCATTGTCCAAACCGCTTATCCTACTGGGTCGTGGGGGGTCTGGAGCCTATCCCGGAAGCAATGGGCACGAGGCAGGGAACAACCCAGGATGGGGAGCCAGCCCATCACAGGGCACACTCACACACTATTCACTCATACATGCATACCTACGGGCAATTTAGTAACTCCAGTTAGCCTCAGCATCCATCCATCCATCCATTGTCCAAACCGCTTATCCTACTGGGTCACAGGGGGTCCGGAGTCTATCCCGGAATCAATGGGCACGAGGCAGGGAAGAACCCAGGATGGGGGGCCAGCCCATCACAGCTCACACTCACACACCATTCACTCACACATGCACACCTACGGGCAATTCAGCAACTCCAATTAGCCTCAGCATGTTTTTGGACTGTGGGGGGAAACCGGAGTACCCGGAGGAAACCCCACGACGACACGGGGAGAACATGCAAACTCCACACCCATGTGACCCAGGCAGAGACTCGAACCCGGGTCCCAGAGGTGTGAGGCAACAGTGCTAACCACTGCACCACCATGCCGCCCCCTGTATGCTATTTCATTCTATAAAAAGAAACTTACTGTACTGTACAATAAAGTATTTCACCACTGCTTCTTCCTCAGCTCCCACTGTTTGCTAGCACATGCATCTTTTGATTTCTTAGTGCAATCTGTGCTTTATTTTTTTTTTGTGAAATGTAAGTGCAGTATCTGTTTATTAAGTGCTGTGGTTTAATATGTACATTATTATTTCAGTACTGTGTATACTGTCCTTAATGTCTTGCCTCTCTCGTATAACTTGAGATACGCCCAAATTGACTTGCAACAAGTGGTCCTGGTTCCAAATGCGGAAGGCGATGGATACCTGTATTTTATATGCTGTAGTGTGCTGGGTGTCAGACATTGCAATGCACCTTGCTTTGATCTTGACCTGTTAGATCAGAGGGAGGTAATCTTATCCAGAAAGGGCCACTGTGTATGATGGTTTTCACTGCAACTCTCTGAACAGCGAACCTAACAGTTATCCCAATACCTTGATCTTGCTAGCATATTTAAATGTGTACCTATTCAGGAATAGAGTGGTGAAGGCATTCAGAGGAGGACTGATGATTATCAGAGGGAACAAAGGGGCTGGGTACTTGTCAGTATCCAGTAGAACCACCAGACTCCTACACTGAATGGTTCTGGATGTGGCACAGACGTTAATCCCTCTGTATTAGGGGATCCGTCTCCAGTTTGTACTCTTCTAGTTAATAGGTAGATTATCAGGCAGTTTTTCACCCTAGTCCAGTACTCATTGACAGCCTAATACACCGTGTTTCAGTTTGTCTTGATAGTCAATACATGTCACAGGATGTACATTACTCTGATGGGCAGGCCCTCTTACATATGATGGAAATTGCAATACCTACTTTTGGCCACGAGATGGCAGCAAGAAAATAGAAAAATTATTTTCCCACGGTCTACTAGCAGCTTTTAGATGTTAATTCTTCATAAAAATAATTTGACTTGATCCAATGTATTTTTAATACAAACAATTACCACACAAAGCTGCTAGTTTCCTCCGGTTTCCCCCCACAGTCCAAAAACATGCTGAGGCTAATTGGAGTAGCTAAATTTACCGTAGGTGTGCATGTGTGAGTGAATGGTGTGTGAGTGTGAGCTGTGATGAGCTGGCCCCCCATCCTGGGTTCTTCCCTGCCTCGTGCCCATTGATTCCGGGATAGACTCCGGACCCCCTGTGACCCAGTAGGATAAGCGGTTTGGACAATGGATGGATGGAAATAGCATACAGATTAAGCACCTGTACTGTGCTATCTGCTTATAGTAGCTGTCCATTGTAGATACATCACTGTATGCATACTGTATTAAGAGCTAGATAAGGACAGTGGGTCATTATATGGCTTGCAGTCCTGCTCATTTTCCTGCACCCGTTACACTAAGTGATACACCCACTAATGTCCTCTTTCATCCACTTTCAGGCATCTCTTGATCAGTGTATATTACTTACTATGGACCTTGGACATACATGCGATTGGACACACACACACACACACACACACTTACACTAATTACCTAATCAACCATCTGTGCAAGCAAGTAAACATGTACCATCTATATAAGTATTGTACATAGCATAGAGAGTGTCCAATCTATATTAAAGGTGACTCGAAAGAAGTCAGACTTTAGTAAAGACTGTAAATTTCTCAGCCATAACATAAGCCGTAAATAATTACCAAATGAGTCATCCCCTTTCGGAAACATTTATTGATATTCTTTCATAACACACAGACATGAGTTTTTTTTCAACTGTCAGCATCCGATCCAAACGGGATTCCCATTTCCTTTCTGTGGGATCCAACAGAACACGGGCTGACCATCAGTCAACATGTCTTCAACCATGCAGGACAGGACCCAGTCCAGGCCAAACCTCACGGTGCTGGTGTTAATAAAAAAAATGTAAGGAACATGCAGCTGCAGCTCACACACAAACACAGTCCACAGCATCCAGAAAAAGGTCAGGCCTTTTTCTTCTTTAGCTGACTCCGCCCAGACCTCGCCCCCTTTCTGGGCGCCTCGCACTATGCCTTTGAACTGGCCCTGCAGCTTGGCCCGTTTCCTGTTTCCCAATGCAAGTCATAAGATTCACCCGTAAATGATATTTTGAATCGGAACGATATTTATTACTATTGTTTAGATTAAATATATAACGGTTTAATGATTGAATATAACTTGATATTGTTGTTTGTGTTGTTTAGTTTGAGGTTCTAGTTTCTGTCTTTATCCGCTTTCGTTTCAGTAGGCAGCTGGTTCATCCCAGGCTCAGGGTCTCTCTGCTCTTCATCAAACCCACACCCCCAGTTTGGGAGCACCCTCTCCCTCTCCTCCCCCCACGGCTGTGACTGTTACTCCTCCTTGAGGAGTAACTGCTCCGCCCCCTATCCCAGCCCCTATACCCACAGGAGTGCATCACCCAGTGAGCCGCCGCCCTGCCTGTCCCCTCACACAAGCACACACTGAAATCATGGTCCTAAGCTCTCTGTGTGGGTCACCACGATAGTACAGCACACCGACGATTACCCTCTGACTGAATCAGAATCAGCTTTATTTGGCCAAGTATGTTCACACATATTGGGAATAGTTAGACATTTAATCAAAATAATTAAGACAAGACATAAACATACAGTTCTGTTGATATGCGACGCATATAACCTCTGCATTCACAGCACTGCTTCAGTTATCGAAGAGCAAATTTCCAAAACTCACTCAGTCCGATAACCTAAAGTAATAAGTCATAATCCTCTTCATACGTTGCAGTAATGGGAATGAAATCTCACTCAGTGTTTATGTAATGGAGCAATGGAATTTCGTGAAATTTCCAAAAGTCCACAGAAATATTTAGAAAAACATTCCTGCAGACTGAGTTTTTGATATTTGCTTTTCAATTAACACAATTTTCTTCAGTCTGAGGTTTAACAGAATTCAGCCATATGCTGTTCAAAAAAAACTACACAGAACAAAAACAGAATGGACTTTACATCTGTCTGAAAGGAAAGTTGACACAGGCTGCAGCAGTGAACAAATCAATCAATGTATTAAAGTTAGGCATTAAGTAACTGGAGGCAGTATATACATAACATGATAACATGCCTTTTCTGTATTGACCATATTAAGGACGCTGTAACACTGCCCACCACATACCTGCTTCATTTATTGTTTTATACTTGCAGCTGCTTATTCAGACAGCTCGTCTACCTGTCTGTCCATGTTGCCCTCCCATGACAACTGGTCCAGCCTACAGGTGCCGTCCCATTCCGGCATGTTACCCATGAGTCATAGCGGCACCTCCGGGAGCAGCTCCAGGTGAGCCCGTGCCTCCCCTCCCCCACCTGTCCCCATGCTGAGTCTCGGGCCCCCGTCTTCCCTCTTGTTCTCGCCTATACCCACATCCTGGCCTGTGTCTGCATCGTCTCACCTCGTTAACAGGACTTTCGCCTTCTTCTGTCCTGATCCATTCAGGCCCATCATTCTGGGACATGCTTTGATTTATTTCGCCATAGTTACTCTTTGTTTTCCTTTGTACTTTGCACTCTACAAGTAAAATGAATAAAAAATAGGCATTATTTTGATATTGTTTTAGTACAGTGACACTAGTATATTTGTTGTTGTTTCCAGGCAACACTGCATGCTGATTTAACGTCTTTCCTTAATCTCCACCCCATTGCTCACACACAGCCAGTATCCCAGTTTGTGGTCAATGAGCTCCTCCTCACTCACCCCAGTCTCCTAGTCCAGTGGAATGTCCAACAGCTTGGGCTCTCAGTTCCTGCGTGTCATGCCCGGCTCGTCCGCTCCTCCTGTGTGCCACGCCCCCTGATTACCCACGTGTTTTCTCCCGATTTGTACCCAGCTGTATCTAGTTAATTTGCTCAGTCCTGTGTATTTCAGTCCGTGTCTTACCTGAGTCCAGTGTCTGTCATTGATGTTTGTATGCGTGAGATGTTTCCCCGTCCGCGCTTCCTAATTAAACTCCCGTTTTTGCCTGTCCGCTTGCTCCTTGCACGCCTTGCCCGCACGATCGCCTGCCTGCTTGTACCCGATCGTGACACTGCGCAGCTCTACAACTCATTACCCAGGGCTCTCGCACCCGGCCACAGTGCCCCTCTCAGGCTCCCCGCTGTATGACAGCACTGCCCCATCGGAAGTTCATGAAGCCTCACAGTACGACGCCTCTCCCCACGCGCGCTTAGCCACCACCGGGACTCCCATCACTCCTCCTTCCCTGTAGGGCGGCGCACTTCCATTATTATTACAGTTTCTACTGTCACTCTGTTGCTTTTCCTGGTGCTGGACTTTTGACAGATAAATACATTATTTGTTGCATTCAGTGACAAAAGATTGGTCTGTTTAACACCCTCAGTCTCCACCCTATGAGCCCCTTGTTGGCGGCAGAATCAGGAAGATGTCGGAGAAAGCAGAGGTAAAGTGAATAGTCACCTCGACAATAATGTGGAAACCGCTAATGGTGATCATGCCTGTGTGGGTGAAATGGATCACCACAGTATAAGCGGATGATGATTATAGACGATTTTTCCCTTTTTCTTTATGTCTGTTTACCATCTAATAGGCATTTTTTTTCTTTGGGATGCGTCTAGGTCAGATACGACCAAAATATTTTTCTCATTTCAGAAGTGAAAAAAAATATTGCTCTCAGATTCTGTTCAGTTGTAGTTTTTTAAAATAATGTACCTTGATTTGTGTTTGTTTAAAATGCCATTACCTGTTGCTTACTGGGCCGCTGAAAATGTCTGGCCCAGCTAAATTTCTTGGTTTAAAAATCTGGCCCAACTACTTTCCAGACCTGGACTAGCCCTACTGAATCATACACTAATGTTATTCTGTTATGTGGGCTGTTGTGATAGGGAGATTTGCTGGATGCTGCACGACGGGTGGTGTCCCTGCTGCAGAATGCCCTGTCTGAAGCAGCACCTAGAGACAGTGAGGGTTGTTGTCATCACCTTAATATTGTATATACGCAATCTGTTATTTCTTAACTAATATAATTGTAAGGTATTCTTCTAATATATTGTGCACAGCCAACAAAAAAGAGAAAAATGCAAAACCAAAGGAAGGCTTTCTTTTCTCTTAAAAGTCTTTTTTCTAAACCAACTGAGAGTCAGTTAGAGGGGTGTTCATTATCAGTATTGTTGCTGGCATTTCTGAAAATGTGCCAATTTTAGTCAAGTGGCTACTTTTCAAATGCAGTCCCTGGCCAAGATGAAGAAAGTTCATGAAGACTACATGATAATATTAAGCACTGACATAACAAACAACATTTTTTACATGCAAAATATACAGGAAATATACACTGCAACAGGCTAGGATAGACAAATAACCAAATACACTTGCAAGCCTGACCACTTTAGACCCCAGATTAGAAAATTGGTGAATGAGCATATATTTTTTCCAAGTTTTGTTTTGCTTTCAAGTTCTCACAAATAAAAAAAAAAAAAGATTTTCCCACTATAGCCAGATCCAGTTTCTGTGGGGGGCGGGGGGGGGGGGGTGACAATTTGTAGTAATAACTATTTCCTGCTGAAAACCACTGGTAAACTATCCACATGTCTCTGAATATCTGTGAGTCCCGAGACCTCCATGACAGATAGATATAAGTTGCTAGTGTTGATCGGCAGGAAA
>NW_026043013.1:0-3608 GCF_023856365.1 Brienomyrus brachyistius | reverse complement strand
AAAACCGGATCAACTTGTGGTTTGTGTCCACGTGTACTAGAGACAAAGGCCCTGGTACATTCTGCGTACAACACAGCCAAGACTTGACAACCTTTATATGATGCGCATGGAATCAACCCTATGCATGGAGGCTGCAACTCTTCTCCACCGAACCCTGTAGCCCATTGACTGCAGCCTGCATTGACTATCCTGTAGCCTGCATTTGGTAGATCATTCTTGACAGAAGAAACCAAATTGTCAAGTTCCCTAACACAGAGCTCATACTCTTTTATTCTTCTTAAGATTGTTCTTCTTGAAACACCCATCAGTGTGGCTATGCAAGGCACAGGAAGTTGAGTATGGAGCATTTCTTTCAAACATTGTTCTTCAATCAAAATCTTGGGGTCGTCTATTGGTGGCAGCGACTTCCTGTGTGACACATGGGGCTGGACGTTCCAGATGTGCCCTCACAAGGTCAAAGAGCTCTTGCAAAGCCAGGGTGATAGCAGGAGGTACTTCAATGTGATTAGACAGGGCCTGCAGAAGATACAGCTCCTGATGACAAAGGAACTCCAGGTAATCCAAATTTAGTGGAGTCGCGCTGAATCCTATTTCTATTTTATGCAGAAGACTTTCGAGAAGGTGGTATCTGAGCTGTTCACAGAACAAATTATAGTTAATGAGGTGTCAAGATCTTGTCTCTGATCCACACACTAGGCCTACCATTCAAAAGTTTTTAATTATGAAAATGAAATGTTTTTGTTTTGTGAGGTGCTTGTTCATGTATGATGATGTAGTGGCTGCTCTGTTTGACCGTGGTAAACCTTTTCACAAACAATATAAGTGAAGAAGTATGACATTAGATCTAAGGACCAGAGTATAATAAAGTTAAATAAAATCCATCAAAAACACTTACTCAGTGGAGATTCCAATGTAGTAGGCAGACAACTTTATGGCTTTAATAATGAGTGTATTTAGCAGCTACAAGGACAAAAGATATTATAAACCTCTCCATTTTAATGCTAATTTAATAAACATTAACAGATAGCACTTAAGGTGGTTTCGCCTATAGTCTGCTAACACTAACCCGAGAACTAATATCTGAGGAGCGTTCTTCCAGGATTTGAATTTATTAAATTGGCTTTGTGATGTTGTATTAAGAAATTTTATTCACAATGCAATTTACCGTACATTGGCCCATTCTTTTATATACGGTAAGACGAAGCGGGAAAATTCGAGCGAGCGAGTGCTGTGCAGACGCGAGCGCGTAGAGGGGATGGGTTTTCAGCACTCGAGCACACGCACCGCGCGTGGTTCGACTTTTGGCCCTAATTTAACGGCGAGCGAGTGAGTGAGTGCTGTGCAATCGCGAGCGCGTAGAGAGCATGGATTTTCTGTTTTTATGCGCACGACTTTTGGCACTAATTTAACGCCATAGAAATGTGTGTTTAAAAGGGGAGGAGATCGGGTTGCAGCGCTGGTGTGAGCGGTTTCTCCGGGCAGTTCGCTCGAGGCTAAACGTGGCTTTGGGAACGTGGTGTACCCGTCACCCATGCCAGGGAAGAAATCAAAACCGAAATGCTAGGAATATGGACTTCATCTTACGTCAAGCGTTTTCCCCTCCATTGACGCCCATAAAGAAAAGGCTTAAAGTCCATATTCCTAGCATTTCGGTTTTGATTTCTTGTCAGGTAAGTCTTTATGGCCAGATACATTCGCGAGAAATTTGGTGATTTGTGGTGACTGTTTTTAATACATTAAGTTGCGTTACGCATTTTCACATTAAGCCGTTTTAGAATGTCCCGTGGCAGGTATCCCCTTCTATTGCCCTAGGGAGGGTTGTAACCCTCGTCTGTATATTAATAAAGAATAATCCTTCTATTCCTGTCTCATGTATCTGGACCTCCCCAGCAATTTAACGAAATTTGGTGGCAGCGGTTACAAGTGAACCCGTTTAAGTTTAGCGCTCATACTTCCGTCCATATGTTTAAGACCCACCTTGGCTGACTTAGCTGACATGTCCTGATTTCATAATCTTCAAATTTGTAATCTTTTCTCCTTCATCTAACTCCATGTTTTTAACTTCTTGTCATTTTCTTGCCGTTTGACTCATAGAAAATTATCAGACTTAAAATGACACGTCAGCCTGTGCAGGACAGCGATTTCAATGTTTTAATAAATTGGCCAGCAGGTGGGGGCAGTGCTCAATTTCATTAATGCCATTCAGAAAACTTTCAGGCTTTATGTCTTAATGAACAGCCTAGAAAAGGACAAAGCATTATATTACTGATGCATACAGCAGATCCCAACTCAGGCTGTGTTGCATATTCTTAACAGTGCTACAGTATGTTCACACAGCCAGTACAAACAAACTTGCAAGATCTAGACCAGGGGTCACCAACCTTTTTAAAAACGGAGAGCTACTTCACGGGTACTGAGCCATACGAAGTTTGATATCAGTTTTAAACGCCCTCCTAAACATGTCTAAACTTCATGCATGATAAACATGTTTTAAATGCTTTTTTATATTCAATTTCAAATCTATATAAATGCAAATGTGATAGATTAGAAACAGGACAAAAATAAAATTTTAGATGATGTTCGCTGGTGAGTTGTGCTATTTTATAGAACAGGTCCACGGGCAACTCATGTGGTCATTGGGGGCATCCTTGGGGCACCATGTTGGTGACCCCCTTATCTAGACCTACCACATCAGGTAGGAAGGTGCCTATTTCTACCAACTATTCAGACCATCAGACCCAAACCATACATTCAGTCATGCACAGGCACTCCACCAGAGGGCTCTACATTCTGTCCTACATCTGCTCACCTGTTAGACCCACACTCAGTCTCCATCCTGATTTCTACCTACTACTCGGACTATCTCACCAAAACCAGTCCTGTGGCCTGTTCTATGAAGCGGGGTTACTGGCTTATTGGGGAAACTTGTTGGATTTCTTGATCGGGACCTTCAACTGCTCTGCCATAGAGAGCATCCTAACATGCTGCCTTACGGTCTGGTATGCGGGCTGCTGGTGGCCTCCTACCGCTCTGCCATAGAGAGCATCCTAACATACGGCCTTACGGTGTGGTATTCGGGCTGCTGGTGGCCTCTATGACTTTTTTTGTAGACAGTCCATCTGTGTGGTGCTGTTTGCACGAATTGTTTTGGGAAATGCACTTACAGTTTTGCAGATGTTAAGGGTGATTCCAGAATGCATCAAAGCAACTGAGGAACTGCAATGTCACTGTACAGTTACTTATAATGGGCGCCAATGTAATGTGTAGAGTGGCAAATAAACTGATTCACCATTTACTCTCATGTACATCACTTAAAATGCTTGTTTTAAATGCAAATGTGTGAATGTAATAATCTAAGCAGTAAAGCTACAATTTACATTCTGTTTGCATGGTGGAAAGAACATTTAATCTGCCTTTTAAGTGTGATTAGAAGATCTAATGCCTGTGTGCTTGTAATAAGATGGTCGCTGGTTCAAACCCAGCCACAGCACATCTCTGCGTCCTTGAGCGAGGCCCTTAACCCCCAGCTCACTGGGCATCACTATGGGTGGCTGCCCTTCGCAGACAACTTACTCTGTTTACTCTAAAAAAAGAGAGCAAGTTGAGAG
>NW_026043012.1:0-65225 GCF_023856365.1 Brienomyrus brachyistius | reverse complement strand
AAACTAAATCTAGGAAACTGCAACCAAGCTGGTGTCATGACCTGCTTGTACGATCCTCGTGTGTGCCACGCCCCCTCATTAACCATGTGTGCTGCCCCGATTGTAACCAGCTGTTTTCTGTCAGTTTGAGTAGTCCTGTGTATTTAGTCCACATTCAAGTCTGTTTCCCCAGTCCTGTCATTGAAATCTCTCGCTGTTGGTACCTGTTTTCATCAATAAACCCTCATTCCCGACTCTCCGTTTCCCGGATCCTTGATTCCTCGCTTCCTGCCTGTTCGTCCAGCACGCGATGTCACAGGTGGTTTACTACGAAAATTAAGAATAAAGTCAGGAGCAAAAGGGCTTTCTTCCACAAATGGAAATTAACTAATGATTTCAAAATAAAGCAGGAGTATCTAAGTCTACAGGTTTAGTTAATAACAGTTATAAGGATGACGTTAAAAGTTTCTTCCAATATTTTAACTCCGAAAGAGCTCTAAAAGCTGAAAATCACTCATTTGCAGGATAGTAAGGGCCTTATAATTGAAAATGAAATTGATATAAATGAGTTTAATGATTATTTTACAATGGCTGTTCACAGTAGAATAGCTTACCACCATTTAGTACAAATACAACGATGTCTATGACCAATATATGTATAACTGAGGCTGATGTGGTACAAAGCCTAGCTAAGCTCAAAATAAATAAATCGCAAGGCCCTGATGGCATCTTATCTATAGTTTTAAAAGAGATGAGGGGTATTATTAGCCAACCTTTAACTTTACTATTCCAGAAATCATTATCTGCTGGTGTGGTATCTTCTGATTGATGTTAGATCATGTCTCATGTCCAGAGAGGCTACAACAGGATCTGGATTTAATTAGCGACTGGGCTCATACGTGGCAGATGAAATTTAACATAGATAAATATAAGGTAATCCATGCAGGGAGCAGAAATATAGTAAATATAGTAAAGTACAGATATTTTATGGGTTCCACTGAAATAAAGGTAGCTGATTACGAGAAAGATCTCGGTGTGTATGTTGATACTTCCATGTCCCACTCTTGCCAGTGTGGGGAAGCATTAAAAAAAGGCAAAAGGATGTTGGATTAAACTCCACACACCTAGAGATGTAAGTCAAGAGAAGTGATGCTACGATTATATAATTCCTTGGTAAGATCCCACCTAGAATACTGTGTGCAGGTTTGGTCACCATACCTTCAGAAGGACATTGCTGCCTTGGAAAAGGTGCAACGTAGGATGACTAGAATGATTCCTGCACTTAGAGGAATGTCTTATGAGGAGAGGTTCGCTGAGCTGAATCTGTTTAGCCTCAAGCAAAGGAGACTATGGGGGGACATGATCCAGGTATATAAGATTCTAACAGGTCGGGATGCTGTTCAGCCAAATGACCATTTCAATATTAATTTAAAATACTAGAACTCGTGGCCATAGTGGAAATTAGCTGGAGAACATTTAAAAATGAATCTGAGGAAGCACTTCAATTCAATTCAATTTTATTTATATAGCGCTTTTAACGACATGCATTGTCACAAAGCACTTTACATTTAACCGGCCAGAACCCCACCAAGCAAGCCTGAGGCGACAGTGGCAAGGAAACTCCCTCTAGCAGGAAGAAACCTTGAGTGGAACCTAGACTCAGAAGGGGACCCCATCCTCCTCTGGGCGACCAAGGAGCATGAAACTGCATTTACATTGACATTCATTAGAGTTCATATAGTTATAAAGTCCCAGTTGGTTTCATGTAGTTATATCCAGGAGTCCAGGTGCGGGTTCACACGGTGTAGTCGGCTCGGTATCAGCTCGAAAAAGAGAAGATGGAGAAGAGTTATTGCCCTACACCTAACCGGCAGGACTAAAGCAACTATGACAGCCTGCCTAAAAGAGTGACCTGGAAGGAAGCACAGGCATGAGGGTTTACAGAGGTTTTGGCGTCAAGCCACCTCCCATCCACAGCTTAAGTGATCGGCGAGAGTGGCAGGACGACAGCACCAATCCCCCCTTTCCCCTTCAATCTCAAATAACTATGAACCTCCAGATTTCCCATTCACCTTAGAAAAGAAGATTTAACTATCCAAAAGACTGGCGAAAGAGGTACATCTTAAGCCTTGACTTAAAAGCAGAGATTGTGTCTGAGTTCCGAACACTAATAGGAAGTTTATTCCATAGCTGTGGTGCTTTATGAGCAAATGCTCTTCCCCCAAAGGTAATGTTCTTTATTCTGGGTACGGATAGAATACCTCCATCTCGTCATCTAAGTGTATGATTCGGAACGCAAATGAGGTCACTCACATACTGCGGTGCAAGACCATTTACAGCTTTATAGGTTAAGAGCAGTGTTTTGTAGTCAACACGAAATCTAACTGGCAGCCAGTGCAGTGAAGATAAAATTGGGGTAATATGATTATATGTTTTAGTTTAACTATTGCTAGTAGCGGTTCAATCAATGCTGGGAGCATCGCTGAATAATTTTGATGGAACAGGTTCTAGCATACAAGTAGATGAATTTGAAGATAAAATTAAGTACATCAGTTCTGACTGGTTAACCAATATTCAATATTCAAAATGTTCTGTTTAATTGAGCATATTTTTGGTCAAAAAGTTTCATAAAGTCGTCACTGGAAAATAACCAGTGGTCTGGTTATTAGTCAGCTTGGACACCATAGTAAATAGGAATCTAGGATTATTTTTGTTTATTTCAATTAGTTCTGATAGATACTAGATGATTTGGCGGCACTAAGAGCCTTTTTGTAGCTACCCATAGCCTCTTTCCATGCTAGTTCGAACACCACTAGTTTAGTATGATGCCACTTACATTCTGTAAGGACATAAAACTTATAGGTCCTGCAGGCCCCAACTCTGATCAGCCTGCATCAGTCTATTTCAGAGCTCCGCTGGCCCAGGCAAGACTGGACTCAACTCGTCAAACCACCCCTTTTAAGGAAGGCAAAGGCCTGCCGGCTCCTGAGAGACTGGATAGGAATAACTGGAGCAGCACAGAAAAAGCAAGACCTTTCACCCCCGGAGTGACCAGAGTTCCACAATCAATCCACAGCAACAACAGCTGTCAGCCTCCAGACACAGACACCTTTTCCACTATAAACAGGATAACTCAGCACACATAGATGTTAGGGACAAATACACGCATGTTTGGTCTCGTTTGAATAGGCATGAGACGAGGAGTATTATACTCTCAGATTTAAGGCAGTATAGCTTTTCCTAAGAGAAATACAGAAACTTCGGCTCAACCCACCAAACTGAGAGAGATTCTCTCATGGTAGAACAAGGGAATTACAACCACCCCCTAAAGTGATCTGATTGGCTGGGGACTTGAGAACCAAGGTCAGCAATGCCCCTAAAATTAACCATTGACCGAAATTAGTCAGTCTTCAGAAACATGCCATCACCTGGTCTGGATACTTAAGGAAGGGCTTCAGAAGTAGTCGGGGAGTCACTCTGTAATCAGAGCTCCCGCAGAGAACTGGGTGAAAGTCTATCTGTAGTCAGATACTTTCCACAGAACTTTGTTCACTCTCAGCTGAGGAATGTGAATACATGATATGAAGACAACTGGATCACAACTGGATCACGGGGGAATCATAAGCAGGGAAGAACACACAGGCAAACAGCAGCAGCAACATTAAAGGCAGGACTGAGAAGCACATTTATACAAGGCTAAGCAGGGAGCAAACTAGAGGCACCTGAAATGAGTAACACAAGGGCAGGAAGGAGAGGTAAAACAAACGCGGAACAGGCATGGCACGTTATACCACACTAGGGAGGAAACGGGAGGTTCAGGAGGGCAGGGTGTGGCAGGGATCCGTTTCAAAATTTAATTTTGGCTTGTACAAACCTTGGTAAAAGCTGCAAAAGATCGATCAACCACTTTCTGAGCTATTGTCTTAACAAACAAAGCATCTGTTGGGGTGGCGGTGTCTGGGGAATACCATGTGTAATACACCTTGTGAAGATTTATATGTAAAACAAAATATTTTTTGATTCTATCACACATATAGAAATTATCCATCCATCCATTTTCCAAACCGCTTATCCTATTGGGTCGCGGGGGGTCCGGAGCCTATCCCAGAATCAATGGGCACGAGGCAGGGAACAACCCAGGATGGGGGGCCAGCCCATCGCAGGGCACACTCACACACCATCCACTCACACACACACACCTACGGGCAATTCAGCAACTCCAATTAGCCCCAGCATGTTTTTGGACTGTGGGGGGAAACCGGAGTACCCAGAGGAAACCCCACAACGACATGGGGAGAACATGCAAACTCCACACACATGTGACCCAGGCGGAGACACGAACCCGGGTCCCAGAGGTGTGAGGCGACAGTGCTAACCACTGCACCACCATGCCGCCCCTTATAGAAATTATTCTAGGTTTAAATAGTAATTTAGCTGAGTAACTAGGCTGAAATTCTAGATAGTTGCAATTTTAAGAATTATTACTATTATTCACAGCTTTTAAGCATGCAGTTGGATGACGGATGGATGGATATTCAGCCACCAGAAATGCCAATTGTTGTTAAGAGGATCAAAGTCTGCAAAGTAGTATGCAGGGTTTAAGGCCAGAACACAGCATACTCTCCGACAGAAAGCATAAAGTTCACTGGGGGAATTTCTGTGGCCACTGCCTGAACAGCATGTGTGGAGAATGTTTATGAGGGTCGAGCCATGCAGAGCTGCTGGCCCTGGCATGTAATGATGAATCACAAATCAGTTAAAAATCGGTGCAAATGCATGAAGATTTAAACCGGCTGATGTGGAAAATGAATCACTATTGTAGGAGTACTTCACAGTACTTTAACAGAAAAACTGGTGTAATATTACATTTGATTTCACAATGTGAGTTTGACGTCAGATGTCACTGCGTATCACGTCGACATCGTACGTCAGTTTTTGGTTTTGAGCGAACGCGAGATGATGAATGAATTTGAAACTGAGGACGGCACAGTGGTTAGTGCTGGCTTCGGTCCAGGGCCCTTTCTGTGTGGAGTTCGCATGCTCTCCCCGTTTTCGCCGGGGACTCCAGGTTCCTCCCACGGTCCAAAAGCATGCAGGATAGGTTGACTGGTGAGTCTAAATTGGCCCTGTAGTTGTGTGAGTGTGTGCGACCTGCGGTGTGTAGGTGACTGCCTGGGCTTGGTTCCTGTCTGCGCCCCTTGTTCCCGGGATAGGCTCCGGTCTCCCCCGCGATCTCAGTTGGGATTAAGTGGTTTCAGAAAATGGATGGATGGACGCACCGCCCGATCTTCAATTGGCGGTGTGGCAGCATATTAGCTTTCCGGTAATCACAAACGAGGAGGAAACAGCGAGAAAAGCACAGACAAGACATAAACTGCATGCAAACATTGTAATAGACTGATAACATACACAAACAGGTCCACTGGCACCACCGTGAGCTGAGTGAAGATTATTAAAAGGGCAAAGCACGCTAAAAAGCTGCACATGCAAACCTTAGCTTATTTATTTGATTTATTTTTTTTTATTTACTTATTTTGATTTGGGATTTTTTTCAACAGTATTTTATTCAAATTCAGTTGCACTGTTCACAACAGTGTCAACAGTTCAGAAAGATAAATATAAGAATATTTTTGAATATATTTGTCTGCAGCTCATTCTGCAAAAAATGAGAAAATTGTATCGTGAACTCAGAATCGTGAATCGTATCAAATGGTGAGTTGAATGTATCGTTACATCCCTAGTTCTTACAGTAGTACTATGGTATGGTGGAGCCACATGACAGGAAGGCAGTACATTGCGAAGTCTGTTAAGAACATCATTCGCACTGAACTGCCCTCCATTGACCAGCTGTACTTTAACTGCCACAGTAACAAGGTTCAGTCTATAATCCAGGACTCTGACCACCATCCACAAACACTGACTAGCAGATTCATGAACAGCTTCATTCGCCAAACAATTCAAACCTGCAGCTTTTGCATCCCCTGTAACAGTCATTTCCACGGCAGCTGCACTGTACAGCTGTTACTGCACTTTATCCACCACTGACCACGTATCATCCAGTTTTGTCCTGCTTTGTATCGCACTGTTTCTGCACCATGTTGTCTTGTACTCCCTTGTGTTGTTATGCACCATCTGTGTTGTTCTGAGCAGTGCCATGATGCAATATTACAAAAAGATCTTGAGGAAATGCAGAGTTCTGGAGGAGATTCTCACAGATCATGGCATGTGTTTATACTGAAGAAACTGTACAAATTGCTAGACATAAAACACAGGACTGGCAACTGTGGTACGTTTTAACACCTTGATAAAAAACTTAAAATCCATAGTAAGTAGGACAACCTCATAGAACCTTTACTAGTCATTGTTCAGAAGATTAACACGGATTAAAAACCATTACTATGAAAGCACGCTAATCAGTTAAGTTGATTATGTGGAGAGAGAGAAAAAAAACTGTCTTTGAAAAAGATCAACCATAGAACGAAGCTGCAGCATTGACACCCCCTAGTGGTGATTTGAAGATAGTTCTGTCTGTAGCAGCTAAGCAGTAGATTTGGCGTCAGGTGCCATGACAAACTCAGTGCTGCTCGGTTTGAACGGCAGAAGCACAAAAATAAAGGGGGCATCTACTGCACGCCCCCCACCCTTGAAAATGGTACAAATTATCATGCAACAGTTTTCTTAAGTAAGTCTTTTTGGGCGTCTGCAGAAACCTCCACGATGCGATTGCCCTGATTAAGAAGTGCGCAGCGGATACAATTTGGGATGCATCGTTCATCCGATTTATTAATATATAATTATTAGTATGTCTATATTATTTTAGAAACGTTACTTGACGAATATTTTTCATTGAGATTGATTCCCCGTTTAAAATTTTGGTGACACTTCATATTTTTTAAGAGAGACAGACAATTTGACGCATGCAATTTGCAGAAATATGTTGTGCCGCTATAAAGTACACAGGCAGCATGACAAACATAAGTACTCACTGAAGCCACGACATACGCCCGGCTGGCCCCAGCGGTACCCCTAAGAAGAAGGCTTTTTTCACAACCCACGACCATCACGAGGGCAAAAAAAACTGAATAGCCTAGAATTTAGTTAATTACAAGGCACATATTTATTGGAGCAAGAGCTCTAACATAAAACTACCTTGTAATTATAAAGTATTATGGCTGTGAACAATGTACAAACAGGCACAGAAAGTAAAATACTCCAAAAATGCAAAGAACCTAAATATTTTTGTTTCCACCGATTCACTCTTGATGTGTTAGGAGTCACAGTTCAGTAGCCTATTCTTCAGTATCTGCATTTAAGACCACCAACTGCTCTTTCTCCTCCTTCGCTCGTCGGCTCAGAGTATTGGACTTGGTAAGTAATGTTGCCCTTTTGGTTCCAGCAGCACTCTCTGCTTCCTCTGCCATGTGCTCAGCATCCTTTTGTAAACTCTCACATACACTTTCCAGTGAGACTCTCTTCCTCTTGAGTTCCTCAAGTTTTCTTTTTTGCTTTTCGCTCATCTTTCACCTTTGGTCAGAGGCGCTTTGGTTGCTCCCCCACACACTCTGACATGGTCGCATATAAGCCTCTGTGCAACAACTGTTTCCTCTGATAAGTTGCAGGTCTCCACCTCTATTCGTTCCACTTCGGCTTGCCCATAGGACAGCAGCAGCAAGTTCTTGCAGAACATCCAGAGGTCAGGATAAGGCCCACTAACTTTTTGATGTAAAAAGACATCAACTTTGGATGGTGCTGAAGGAATGAAGGATATAAAATCCAAGCCTTTTGCCTCATTGTGCAGGTGATTATCAGACTGCTGGGATATTGCATCACCTGTAATTACATTAATTACAGTAGATTAGATGCAGATCAACAATGTCAATACACAGAATCACATGTAGAATAGGAAAGTGATTTATAACCCAATTTTCCTATGATACCATAAATGTGCAATCATTTTAATTTAATCTTGAGATATCTCTAGGCTCATCAAAGAAAATATAACTGGGCTGATGCTTCTTTTCAAACACCAAGAGTCGGTCTTCTAAATACTGCTAAAATCTACGTGTTAACACTATTCAGTTCAGGGACGGATTATGGGTTGTGTGGGCCCCTGGGTAAAACGTTCGCGAGGCCCCCCCCCACCACCACCACCTGCACCACCACCACAACCACCACAAGTCAAGGGCCCTTGGCAGCCAAACACCCTCCCTATAGGGTCAGGGGACCTTGTAGGCAGAGGATCAAAGAATGTAGGCCCTCTAAAATAGACAAACGAAAATACATTGCTGATAAGCGTTGCAAATTGTTTTGGGCTTGGGGCCCACGGGCCCCCTGCACCCCAAGGGCCCCTGGGCAGCGGCCCCGCTAACCCGGTTTGTAATCCGTCCCTGATTCAGTTAGATGTGAAAAAAGAAAAGCATAATTTAAAAATAATATTCTGAACTATCCTATTCTTATCCTATGATTTACCAGCAGATATCCTGCCTGCCAACCGATTCTCCTGCGCAAACTTCTGCATGAGATTTCTCCTTTTCTGCTGGCAGTTATCTGGCTGGTGTGCATTTTGTTTGGGTCCAAGCACGTCATCTCATGTACAATCGAGTACTTCAGAGGGCATTTATCCAAGGCCTTTTTGCACATTTTTGAGAGCACAATCTGGCAATTTTTTTTAATCTGAAGGACACCAAGGTCACTTCCACTGCCTTTGGCTCCTGACTGTCTCTGACAAAAAGATGGTTTGTCAAATTTCCAGAATCTTTCTGCACACTCAGCCCAAGGTTAACACTACCTCAGCTGTACATATCAAACCAGCTCAAACTCCATGTTATTCACATATTTTTTACTTCACAATTGTTTGATACATTTGTATGTAAAGATACCAGTGAATTCACAGAAGTCCCACCTTGATGACAGCCATTCCTATATCCACCTCCTTTGGACTGAGCCAGAGTTTTTGCCTGTACAACAGCTGTACATGTTGCTACACAACACTTAAACATTCTATTTCCTCAATGAACTATTTTTTTTGCAGCAAAAGCCATGAAGCAGCAATAAAATCTTTAAAATATGCTTACCAATAAATATGGTTCTCCCATTTAAACACATGTAAAGATAAACCATGGATATTTAAAAATCATGGGTTCGTTAATGAGTTTAAATGTTATTGAATGGCTTACCTTAAACTTCTCCAGTAAGTCTTCAGCGGTGGAGTGGCTCATGTACTGTGATCCCAGAACCAGGACTGCACTCGAGAGCCATTCTCATAATTCACCCAATACCTGACATGCACATCCAGTTGTTTTCTTTTGATGGTCCTGTTCATACTTACGTCAAACATGACAACGAAGCTCCCTTTTAATATATGGAGCGAGTCCAAATCGCGCAAGAAAAGCGGTTTTATCTTTACCACAAGTGACCCTGCGAGTCAGGGAACATCACCCTGGAGACGGTGTGAATGTCATCATTGGACGTATAGGAGTGATGTCGGCAAACCGTTTGCAAAGCCCATAGCACTTCTGCTTTCAGTGTGGGTTGAGGAGGATGTACTGAAGGCATTATTTGTCATGGGATCCGGAGACACTGCCAAAACGGGTGTAGGCCTATCTTTAGAGGTTGTACTTATCTCCACTGAATAAACATAAATCTGGGCTTATTCTATACTGAACAAAAATATAAACGCAACACTCTTGTTTCTGCTCCCATTTTTCATGAGATGGACTTAAAGACCTACAATTCATTCCAGATACACAATATTACCATTTCTCTCAAACATTTCTCACAAATCAGTCTAAATGTGTGATAGTGAGCACTTCTGCTTTGCTGAGATAATCCATCCCACCTCACAGGTGTGCCACATCAAGATGCTGATCTGACATCATGGGTAGTGCACAGGTGTACCTTATACTGCCCACAATAAAAGGCCACCCTGGAATGTGCAGTTTTTTGCTTTATTGGGGGTCTGGGGACTCAGAACCGGTCAGTATCTGGTGTGACCACCATTTGCCTCATGCAATGCAACACATCTTCTTCGCATAGAGTTTATCAGATTGTCAATTGTGGCCTGTGGAATGTTGGTCCACTCCTCTTCAATGGCTGTGCGAAGTTGTTGGATATTAGTGGGAACTGGTACACGCTGTCGTATACGCCGGTCAAGCACATCCCAAACAAGAGCAGCTGACCTGAGAAATAAGAAATAAGCTAAGCTGGAAACCTGGACCCTCCGACCAAGAATGCGTGAAGTACCCTCAGAAGGTCTACTAGAAGATGTACGTAGAAGACTACTACAGATCAGCTGATCTACACCACAGCAACAGTGATCCTTGAGCTGGAGCCGGACCGTCTTTGAAGACTCCGTAAATCTCCGTATAATAATATATATCTACGGGAACGAGAAAGGAGAAAGCAGAGAACAAGAACAAGATTTGTAAATGTAAGATTTGAAGGACCCCCGGCATGAAAAATAGAATAGTTCTCGTCATTAGTGAACATGTGTCTCGTCATTGTGTATCATGGACAGTAAGAGGGGGATCAATAGAGTGTTGTTATTATAACGTCTAAAAAGTCTGTCGATAAATCAATAAGAAAATAAATGAAGTCGTTTTCGCGAACACGCGAACAGGGGCCGGACCGACTGTAGGGGGCGTGGCCAGAGACAGCCATAGCTGTCAAGTCTCCCGTTTTGGCCGGGAAACTACCGTATTTTACTTCTCTTTCCCGCCGTCCTCCCGTATTAGTATTTTCCCGTAAATCTCCCTTATATTATATAGTTGCTGGATAGTGTAGTGGTAAGATCGCCGCCTTTCACACGGGAGACCGGGGTTCGAATCCCGGTTGTGGCCAAAAATATATTTTATATATTTTATATATTTATATTTATATTTATATTATATTTTATATAATTTATATTATTTTATATTTCCTGTCTTAAAATGTAAGGGATACTGGAGCCTCCCGTTTTGGCCGGGAAACTACCGTATTTTACTTCTCTTTCCCGCCGTCCTCCCGTATTAGTATTTTCCCGTAAATCTCCCTTATATTATATAGTTGCTGGATAGTGTAGTGGTAAGATCGCCGCCTTTCACACGGGAGACCGGGGTTCGAATCCCGGTTGTGGCCAAAAATATATTTTATATATTTTATATATTTATATTTATATTTATATTATATTTTATATAATTTATATTATTTTATATTTCCTGTCTTAAAATGTAAGGGATACTGGAGCCTCCCGTTTTGGCCGGGAAACTACCGTATTTTACTTCTCTTTCCCGCCGTCCTCCCGTATTAGTATTTTCCCGTAAATCTCCCTTATATTATATAGTTGCTGGATAGTGTAGTGGTAAGATCGCCGCCTTTCACACGGGAGACTGGGGTTCGAATCCCGGTTGTGGCCAAAAATATATTTTATATATTTTATATATTTATATTTATATTTAAAAGCCTGAGGCGACAGTGGCAAGGAAACTCCCTCTAGCAGGAAGAAACCTTGAGTGGAACCTAGACTCAGAAGGGGACCCCATCCTCCTCTGGGCGACCAAGGAGCATGAAACTGCATTTACATTGACATTCATTAGAGTTCATATAGTTATAAAGTCCCAGTTGGTTTCATGTAGTTATATCCAGGAGTCCAGGTGCGGGTTCACACGGTGTAGTCGGCTCGGTATCAGCTCGAAAAAGAGAAGATGGAGAAGAGTTATTGCCCTACACCTAACCGGCAGGACTAAAGCAACTATGACAGCCTGCCTAAAAGAGTGACCTGGAAGGAAGCACAGGCATGAGGGTTTACAGAGGTTTTGGCGTCAAGCCACCTCCCATCCACAGCTTAAGTGATCGGCGAGAGTGGCAGGACGACAGCACCAATCCCCCCTTTCCCCTTCAATCTCAAATAACTATGAACCTCCAGATTTCCCATTCACCTTAGAAAAGAAGATTTAACTATCCAAAAGACTGGCGAAAGAGGTACATCTTAAGCCTTGACTTAAAAGCAGAGATTGTGTCTGAGTTCCGAACACTAATAGGAAGTTTATTCCATAGCTGTGGTGCTTTATGAGCAAATGCTCTTCCCCCAAAGGTAATGTTCTTTATTCTGGGTACGGATAGAATACCTCCATCTCGTCATCTAAGTGTATGATTCGGAACGCAAATGAGGTCACTCACATACTGCGGTGCAAGACCATTTACAGCTTTATAGGTTAAGAGCAGTGTTTTGTAGTCAACACGAAATCTAACTGGCAGCCAGTGCAGTGAAGATAAAATTGGGGTAATATGATTATATGTTTTAGTTTAACTATTGCTAGTAGCGGTTCAATCAATGCTGGGAGCATCGCTGAATAATTTTGATGGAACAGGTTCTAGCATACAAGTAGATGAATTTGAAGATAAAATTAAGTACATCAGTTCTGACTGGTTAACCAATATTCAATATTCAAAATGTTCTGTTTAATTGAGCATATTTTTGGTCAAAAAGTTTCATAAAGTCGTCACTGGAAAATAACCAGTGGTCTGGTTATTAGTCAGCTTGGACACCATAGTAAATAGGAATCTAGGATTATTTTTGTTTATTTCAATTAGTTCTGATAGATACTAGATGATTTGGCGGCACTAAGAGCCTTTTTGTAGCTACCCATAGCCTCTTTCCATGCTAGTTCGAACACCACTAGTTTAGTATGATGCCACTTACATTCTGTAAGGACATAAAACTTATAGGTCCTGCAGGCCCCAACTCTGATCAGCCTGCATCAGTCTATTTCAGAGCTCCGCTGGCCCAGGCAAGACTGGACTCAACTCGTCAAACCACCCCTTTTAAGGAAGGCAAAGGCCTGCCGGCTCCTGAGAGACTGGATAGGAATAACTGGAGCAGCACAGAAAAAGCAAGACCTTTCACCCCCGGAGTGACCAGAGTTCCACAATCAATCCACAGCAACAACAGCTGTCAGCCTCCAGACACAGACACCTTTTCCACTATAAACAGGATAACTCAGCACACATAGATGTTAGGGACAAATACACGCATGTTTGGTCTCGTTTGAATAGGCATGAGACGAGGAGTATTATACTCTCAGATTTAAGGCAGTATAGCTTTTCCTAAGAGAAATACAGAAACTTCGGCTCAACCCACCAAACTGAGAGAGATTCTCTCATGGTAGAACAAGGGAATTACAACCACCCCCTAAAGTGATCTGATTGGCTGGGGACTTGAGAACC
Source organism: Brienomyrus brachyistius (assembly GCF_023856365.1). Taxonomy (NCBI): domain Eukaryota; kingdom Metazoa; phylum Chordata; class Actinopteri; order Osteoglossiformes; family Mormyridae; genus Brienomyrus; species Brienomyrus brachyistius. The sequence goes on along the minus strand of NW_026043012.1, from coordinate 52,043 downwards.
AAGGTCAGCAATGCCCCTAAAATTAACCATTGACCGAAATTAGTCAGTCTTCAGAAACATGCCATCACCTGGTCTGGATACTTAAGGAAGGGCTTCAGAAGTAGTCGGGGAGTCACTCTGTAATCAGAGCTCCCGCAGAGAACTGGGTGAAAGTCTATCTGTAGTCAGATACTTTCCACAGAACTTTGTTCACTCTCAGCTGAGGAATGTGAATACATGATATGAAGACAACTGGATCACAACTGGATCACGGGGGAATCATAAGCAGGGAAGAACACACAGGCAAACAGCAGCAGCAACATTAAAGGCAGGACTGAGAAGCACATTTATACAAGGCTAAGCAGGGAGCAAACTAGAGGCACCTGAAATGAGTAACACAAGGGCAGGAAGGAGAGGTAAAACAAACGCGGAACAGGCATGGCACGTTATACCACACTAGGGAGGAAACGGGAGGTTCAGGAGGGCAGGGTGTGGCAGGGATCCGTTTCAAAATTTAATTTTGGCTTGTACAAACCTTGGTAAAAGCTGCAAAAGATCGATCAACCACTTTCTGAGCTATTGTCTTAACAAACAAAGCATCTGTTGGGGTGGCGGTGTCTGGGGAATACCATGTGTAATACACCTTGTGAAGATTTATATGTAAAACAAAATATTTTTTGATTCTATCACACATATAGAAATTATCCATCCATCCATTTTCCAAACCGCTTATCCTATTGGGTCGCGGGGGGTCCGGAGCCTATCCCAGAATCAATGGGCACGAGGCAGGGAACAACCCAGGATGGGGGGCCAGCCCATCGCAGGGCACACTCACACACCATCCACTCACACACACACACCTACGGGCAATTCAGCAACTCCAATTAGCCCCAGCATGTTTTTGGACTGTGGGGGGAAACCGGAGTACCCAGAGGAAACCCCACAACGACATGGGGAGAACATGCAAACTCCACACACATGTGACCCAGGCGGAGACACGAACCCGGGTCCCAGAGGTGTGAGGCGACAGTGCTAACCACTGCACCACCATGCCGCCCCTTATAGAAATTATTCTAGGTTTAAATAGTAATTTAGCTGAGTAACTAGGCTGAAATTCTAGATAGTTGCAATTTTAAGAATTATTACTATTATTCACAGCTTTTAAGCATGCAGTTGGATGACGGATGGATGGATATTCAGCCACCAGAAATGCCAATTGTTGTTAAGAGGATCAAAGTCTGCAAAGTAGTATGCAGGGTTTAAGGCCAGAACACAGCATACTCTCCGACAGAAAGCATAAAGTTCACTGGGGGAATTTCTGTGGCCACTGCCTGAACAGCATGTGTGGAGAATGTTTATGAGGGTCGAGCCATGCAGAGCTGCTGGCCCTGGCATGTAATGATGAATCACAAATCAGTTAAAAATCGGTGCAAATGCATGAAGATTTAAACCGGCTGATGTGGAAAATGAATCACTATTGTAGGAGTACTTCACAGTACTTTAACAGAAAAACTGGTGTAATATTACATTTGATTTCACAATGTGAGTTTGACGTCAGATGTCACTGCGTATCACGTCGACATCGTACGTCAGTTTTTGGTTTTGAGCGAACGCGAGATGATGAATGAATTTGAAACTGAGGACGGCACAGTGGTTAGTGCTGGCTTCGGTCCAGGGCCCTTTCTGTGTGGAGTTCGCATGCTCTCCCCGTTTTCGCCGGGGACTCCAGGTTCCTCCCACGGTCCAAAAGCATGCAGGATAGGTTGACTGGTGAGTCTAAATTGGCCCTGTAGTTGTGTGAGTGTGTGCGACCTGCGGTGTGTAGGTGACTGCCTGGGCTTGGTTCCTGTCTGCGCCCCTTGTTCCCGGGATAGGCTCCGGTCTCCCCCGCGATCTCAGTTGGGATTAAGTGGTTTCAGAAAATGGATGGATGGACGCACCGCCCGATCTTCAATTGGCGGTGTGGCAGCATATTAGCTTTCCGGTAATCACAAACGAGGAGGAAACAGCGAGAAAAGCACAGACAAGACATAAACTGCATGCAAACATTGTAATAGACTGATAACATACACAAACAGGTCCACTGGCACCACCGTGAGCTGAGTGAAGATTATTAAAAGGGCAAAGCACGCTAAAAAGCTGCACATGCAAACCTTAGCTTATTTATTTGATTTATTTTTTTTTATTTACTTATTTTGATTTGGGATTTTTTTCAACAGTATTTTATTCAAATTCAGTTGCACTGTTCACAACAGTGTCAACAGTTCAGAAAGATAAATATAAGAATATTTTTGAATATATTTGTCTGCAGCTCATTCTGCAAAAAATGAGAAAATTGTATCGTGAACTCAGAATCGTGAATCGTATCAAATGGTGAGTTGAATGTATCGTTACATCCCTAGTTCTTACAGTAGTACTATGGTATGGTGGAGCCACATGACAGGAAGGCAGTACATTGCGAAGTCTGTTAAGAACATCATTCGCACTGAACTGCCCTCCATTGACCAGCTGTACTTTAACTGCCACAGTAACAAGGTTCAGTCTATAATCCAGGACTCTGACCACCATCCACAAACACTGACTAGCAGATTCATGAACAGCTTCATTCGCCAAACAATTCAAACCTGCAGCTTTTGCATCCCCTGTAACAGTCATTTCCACGGCAGCTGCACTGTACAGCTGTTACTGCACTTTATCCACCACTGACCACGTATCATCCAGTTTTGTCCTGCTTTGTATCGCACTGTTTCTGCACCATGTTGTCTTGTACTCCCTTGTGTTGTTATGCACCATCTGTGTTGTTCTGAGCAGTGCCATGATGCAATATTACAAAAAGATCTTGAGGAAATGCAGAGTTCTGGAGGAGATTCTCACAGATCATGGCATGTGTTTATACTGAAGAAACTGTACAAATTGCTAGACATAAAACACAGGACTGGCAACTGTGGTACGTTTTAACACCTTGATAAAAAACTTAAAATCCATAGTAAGTAGGACAACCTCATAGAACCTTTACTAGTCATTGTTCAGAAGATTAACACGGATTAAAAACCATTACTATGAAAGCACGCTAATCAGTTAAGTTGATTATGTGGAGAGAGAGAAAAAAAACTGTCTTTGAAAAAGATCAACCATAGAACGAAGCTGCAGCATTGACACCCCCTAGTGGTGATTTGAAGATAGTTCTGTCTGTAGCAGCTAAGCAGTAGATTTGGCGTCAGGTGCCATGACAAACTCAGTGCTGCTCGGTTTGAACGGCAGAAGCACAAAAATAAAGGGGGCATCTACTGCACGCCCCCCACCCTTGAAAATGGTACAAATTATCATGCAACAGTTTTCTTAAGTAAGTCTTTTTGGGCGTCTGCAGAAACCTCCACGATGCGATTGCCCTGATTAAGAAGTGCGCAGCGGATACAATTTGGGATGCATCGTTCATCCGATTTATTAATATATAATTATTAGTATGTCTATATTATTTTAGAAACGTTACTTGACGAATATTTTTCATTGAGATTGATTCCCCGTTTAAAATTTTGGTGACACTTCATATTTTTTAAGAGAGACAGACAATTTGACGCATGCAATTTGCAGAAATATGTTGTGCCGCTATAAAGTACACAGGCAGCATGACAAACATAAGTACTCACTGAAGCCACGACATACGCCCGGCTGGCCCCAGCGGTACCCCTAAGAAGAAGGCTTTTTTCACAACCCACGACCATCACGAGGGCAAAAAAAACTGAATAGCCTAGAATTTAGTTAATTACAAGGCACATATTTATTGGAGCAAGAGCTCTAACATAAAACTACCTTGTAATTATAAAGTATTATGGCTGTGAACAATGTACAAACAGGCACAGAAAGTAAAATACTCCAAAAATGCAAAGAACCTAAATATTTTTGTTTCCACCGATTCACTCTTGATGTGTTAGGAGTCACAGTTCAGTAGCCTATTCTTCAGTATCTGCATTTAAGACCACCAACTGCTCTTTCTCCTCCTTCGCTCGTCGGCTCAGAGTATTGGACTTGGTAAGTAATGTTGCCCTTTTGGTTCCAGCAGCACTCTCTGCTTCCTCTGCCATGTGCTCAGCATCCTTTTGTAAACTCTCACATACACTTTCCAGTGAGACTCTCTTCCTCTTGAGTTCCTCAAGTTTTCTTTTTTGCTTTTCGCTCATCTTTCACCTTTGGTCAGAGGCGCTTTGGTTGCTCCCCCACACACTCTGACATGGTCGCATATAAGCCTCTGTGCAACAACTGTTTCCTCTGATAAGTTGCAGGTCTCCACCTCTATTCGTTCCACTTCGGCTTGCCCATAGGACAGCAGCAGCAAGTTCTTGCAGAACATCCAGAGGTCAGGATAAGGCCCACTAACTTTTTGATGTAAAAAGACATCAACTTTGGATGGTGCTGAAGGAATGAAGGATATAAAATCCAAGCCTTTTGCCTCATTGTGCAGGTGATTATCAGACTGCTGGGATATTGCATCACCTGTAATTACATTAATTACAGTAGATTAGATGCAGATCAACAATGTCAATACACAGAATCACATGTAGAATAGGAAAGTGATTTATAACCCAATTTTCCTATGATACCATAAATGTGCAATCATTTTAATTTAATCTTGAGATATCTCTAGGCTCATCAAAGAAAATATAACTGGGCTGATGCTTCTTTTCAAACACCAAGAGTCGGTCTTCTAAATACTGCTAAAATCTACGTGTTAACACTATTCAGTTCAGGGACGGATTATGGGTTGTGTGGGCCCCTGGGTAAAACGTTCGCGAGGCCCCCCCCCACCACCACCACCTGCACCACCACCACAACCACCACAAGTCAAGGGCCCTTGGCAGCCAAACACCCTCCCTATAGGGTCAGGGGACCTTGTAGGCAGAGGATCAAAGAATGTAGGCCCTCTAAAATAGACAAACGAAAATACATTGCTGATAAGCGTTGCAAATTGTTTTGGGCTTGGGGCCCACGGGCCCCCTGCACCCCAAGGGCCCCTGGGCAGCGGCCCCGCTAACCCGGTTTGTAATCCGTCCCTGATTCAGTTAGATGTGAAAAAAGAAAAGCATAATTTAAAAATAATATTCTGAACTATCCTATTCTTATCCTATGATTTACCAGCAGATATCCTGCCTGCCAACCGATTCTCCTGCGCAAACTTCTGCATGAGATTTCTCCTTTTCTGCTGGCAGTTATCTGGCTGGTGTGCATTTTGTTTGGGTCCAAGCACGTCATCTCATGTACAATCGAGTACTTCAGAGGGCATTTATCCAAGGCCTTTTTGCACATTTTTGAGAGCACAATCTGGCAATTTTTTTTAATCTGAAGGACACCAAGGTCACTTCCACTGCCTTTGGCTCCTGACTGTCTCTGACAAAAAGATGGTTTGTCAAATTTCCAGAATCTTTCTGCACACTCAGCCCAAGGTTAACACTACCTCAGCTGTACATATCAAACCAGCTCAAACTCCATGTTATTCACATATTTTTTACTTCACAATTGTTTGATACATTTGTATGTAAAGATACCAGTGAATTCACAGAAGTCCCACCTTGATGACAGCCATTCCTATATCCACCTCCTTTGGACTGAGCCAGAGTTTTTGCCTGTACAACAGCTGTACATGTTGCTACACAACACTTAAACATTCTATTTCCTCAATGAACTATTTTTTTTGCAGCAAAAGCCATGAAGCAGCAATAAAATCTTTAAAATATGCTTACCAATAAATATGGTTCTCCCATTTAAACACATGTAAAGATAAACCATGGATATTTAAAAATCATGGGTTCGTTAATGAGTTTAAATGTTATTGAATGGCTTACCTTAAACTTCTCCAGTAAGTCTTCAGCGGTGGAGTGGCTCATGTACTGTGATCCCAGAACCAGGACTGCACTCGAGAGCCATTCTCATAATTCACCCAATACCTGACATGCACATCCAGTTGTTTTCTTTTGATGGTCCTGTTCATACTTACGTCAAACATGACAACGAAGCTCCCTTTTAATATATGGAGCGAGTCCAAATCGCGCAAGAAAAGCGGTTTTATCTTTACCACAAGTGACCCTGCGAGTCAGGGAACATCACCCTGGAGACGGTGTGAATGTCATCATTGGACGTATAGGAGTGATGTCGGCAAACCGTTTGCAAAGCCCATAGCACTTCTGCTTTCAGTGTGGGTTGAGGAGGATGTACTGAAGGCATTATTTGTCATGGGATCCGGAGACACTGCCAAAACGGGTGTAGGCCTATCTTTAGAGGTTGTACTTATCTCCACTGAATAAACATAAATCTGGGCTTATTCTATACTGAACAAAAATATAAACGCAACACTCTTGTTTCTGCTCCCATTTTTCATGAGATGGACTTAAAGACCTACAATTCATTCCAGATACACAATATTACCATTTCTCTCAAACATTTCTCACAAATCAGTCTAAATGTGTGATAGTGAGCACTTCTGCTTTGCTGAGATAATCCATCCCACCTCACAGGTGTGCCACATCAAGATGCTGATCTGACATCATGGGTAGTGCACAGGTGTACCTTATACTGCCCACAATAAAAGGCCACCCTGGAATGTGCAGTTTTTTGCTTTATTGGGGGTCTGGGGACTCAGAACCGGTCAGTATCTGGTGTGACCACCATTTGCCTCATGCAATGCAACACATCTTCTTCGCATAGAGTTTATCAGATTGTCAATTGTGGCCTGTGGAATGTTGGTCCACTCCTCTTCAATGGCTGTGCGAAGTTGTTGGATATTAGTGGGAACTGGTACACGCTGTCGTATACGCCGGTCAAGCACATCCCAAACAAGAGCAGCTGACCTGAGAAATAAGAAATAAGCTAAGCTGGAAACCTGGACCCTCCGACCAAGAATGCGTGAAGTACCCTCAGAAGGTCTACTAGAAGATGTACGTAGAAGACTACTACAGATCAGCTGATCTACACCACAGCAACAGTGATCCTTGAGCTGGAGCCGGACCGTCTTTGAAGACTCCGTAAATCTCCGTATAATAATATATATCTACGGGAACGAGAAAGGAGAAAGCAGAGAACAAGAACAAGATTTGTAAATGTAAGATTTGAAGGACCCCCGGCATGAAAAATAGAATAGTTCTCGTCATTAGTGAACATGTGTCTCGTCATTGTGTATCATGGACAGTAAGAGGGGGATCAATAGAGTGTTGTTATTATAACGTCTAAAAAGTCTGTCGATAAATCAATAAGAAAATAAATGAAGTCGTTTTCGCGAACACGCGAACAGGGGCCGGACCGACTGTAGGGGGCGTGGCCAGAGACAGCCATAGCTGTCAAGTCTCCCGTTTTGGCCGGGAAACTACCGTATTTTACTTCTCTTTCCCGCCGTCCTCCCGTATTAGTATTTTCCCGTAAATCTCCCTTATATTATATAGTTGCTGGATAGTGTAGTGGTAAGATCGCCGCCTTTCACACGGGAGACCGGGGTTCGAATCCCGGTTGTGGCCAAAAATATATTTTATATATTTTATATATTTATATTTATATTTATATTATATTTTATATAATTTATATTATTTTATATTTCCTGTCTTAAAATGTAAGGGATACTGGAGCCTCCCGTTTTGGCCGGGAAACTACCGTATTTTACTTCTCTTTCCCGCCGTCCTCCCGTATTAGTATTTTCCCGTAAATCTCCCTTATATTATATAGTTGCTGGATAGTGTAGTGGTAAGATCGCCGCCTTTCACACGGGAGACTGGGGTTCGAATCCCGGTTGTGGCCAAAAATATATTTTATATATTTTATATATTTATATTTATATTTAAAAGCCTGAGGCGACAGTGGCAAGGAAACTCCCTCTAGCAGGAAGAAACCTTGAGTGGAACCTAGACTCAGAAGGGGACCCCATCCTCCTCTGGGCGACCAAGGAGCATGAAACTGCATTTACATTGACATTCATTAGAGTTCATATAGTTATAAAGTCCCAGTTGGTTTCATGTAGTTATATCCAGGAGTCCAGGTGCGGGTTCACACGGTGTAGTCGGCTCGGTATCAGCTCGAAAAAGAGAAGATGGAGAAGAGTTATTGCCCTACACCTAACCGGCAGGACTAAAGCAACTATGACAGCCTGCCTAAAAGAGTGACCTGGAAGGAAGCACAGGCATGAGGGTTTACAGAGGTTTTGGCGTCAAGCCACCTCCCATCCACAGCTTAAGTGATCGGCGAGAGTGGCAGGACGACAGCACCAATCCCCCCTTTCCCCTTCAATCTCAAATAACTATGAACCTCCAGATTTCCCATTCACCTTAGAAAAGAAGATTTAACTATCCAAAAGACTGGCGAAAGAGGTACATCTTAAGCCTTGACTTAAAAGCAGAGATTGTGTCTGAGTTCCGAACACTAATAGGAAGTTTATTCCATAGCTGTGGTGCTTTATGAGCAAATGCTCTTCCCCCAAAGGTAATGTTCTTTATTCTGGGTACGGATAGAATACCTCCATCTCGTCATCTAAGTGTATGATTCGGAACGCAAATGAGGTCACTCACATACTGCGGTGCAAGACCATTTACAGCTTTATAGGTTAAGAGCAGTGTTTTGTAGTCAACACGAAATCTAACTGGCAGCCAGTGCAGTGAAGATAAAATTGGGGTAATATGATTATATGTTTTAGTTTAACTATTGCTAGTAGCGGTTCAATCAATGCTGGGAGCATCGCTGAATAATTTTGATGGAACAGGTTCTAGCATACAAGTAGATGAATTTGAAGATAAAATTAAGTACATCAGTTCTGACTGGTTAACCAATATTCAATATTCAAAATGTTCTGTTTAATTGAGCATATTTTTGGTCAAAAAGTTTCATAAAGTCGTCACTGGAAAATAACCAGTGGTCTGGTTATTAGTCAGCTTGGACACCATAGTAAATAGGAATCTAGGATTATTTTTGTTTATTTCAATTAGTTCTGATAGATACTAGATGATTTGGCGGCACTAAGAGCCTTTTTGTAGCTACCCATAGCCTCTTTCCATGCTAGTTCGAACACCACTAGTTTAGTATGATGCCACTTACATTCTGTAAGGACATAAAACTTATAGGTCCTGCAGGCCCCAACTCTGATCAGCCTGCATCAGTCTATTTCAGAGCTCCGCTGGCCCAGGCAAGACTGGACTCAACTCGTCAAACCACCCCTTTTAAGGAAGGCAAAGGCCTGCCGGCTCCTGAGAGACTGGATAGGAATAACTGGAGCAGCACAGAAAAAGCAAGACCTTTCACCCCCGGAGTGACCAGAGTTCCACAATCAATCCACAGCAACAACAGCTGTCAGCCTCCAGACACAGACACCTTTTCCACTATAAACAGGATAACTCAGCACACATAGATGTTAGGGACAAATACACGCATGTTTGGTCTCGTTTGAATAGGCATGAGACGAGGAGTATTATACTCTCAGATTTAAGGCAGTATAGCTTTTCCTAAGAGAAATACAGAAACTTCGGCTCAACCCACCAAACTGAGAGAGATTCTCTCATGGTAGAACAAGGGAATTACAACCACCCCCTAAAGTGATCTGATTGGCTGGGGACTTGAGAACCAAGGTCAGCAATGCCCCTAAAATTAACCATTGACCGAAATTAGTCAGTCTTCAGAAACATGCCATCACCTGGTCTGGATACTTAAGGAAGGGCTTCAGAAGTAGTCGGGGAGTCACTCTGTAATCAGAGCTCCCGCAGAGAACTGGGTGAAAGTCTATCTGTAGTCAGATACTTTCCACAGAACTTTGTTCACTCTCAGCTGAGGAATGTGAATACATGATATGAAGACAACTGGATCACAACTGGATCACGGGGGAATCATAAGCAGGGAAGAACACACAGGCAAACAGCAGCAGCAACATTAAAGGCAGGACTGAGAAGCACATTTATACAAGGCTAAGCAGGGAGCAAACTAGAGGCACCTGAAATGAGTAACACAAGGGCAGGAAGGAGAGGTAAAACAAACGCGGAACAGGCATGGCACGTTATACCACACTAGGGAGGAAACGGGAGGTTCAGGAGGGCAGGGTGTGGCAGGGATCCGTTTCAAAATTTAATTTTGGCTTGTACAAACCTTGGTAAAAGCTGCAAAAGATCGATCAACCACTTTCTGAGCTATTGTCTTAACAAACAAAGCATCTGTTGGGGTGGCGGTGTCTGGGGAATACCATGTGTAATACACCTTGTGAAGATTTATATGTAAAACAAAATATTTTTTGATTCTATCACACATATAGAAATTATCCATCCATCCATTTTCCAAACCGCTTATCCTATTGGGTCGCGGGGGGTCCGGAGCCTATCCCAGAATCAATGGGCACGAGGCAGGGAACAACCCAGGATGGGGGGCCAGCCCATCGCAGGGCACACTCACACACCATCCACTCACACACACACACCTACGGGCAATTCAGCAACTCCAATTAGCCCCAGCATGTTTTTGGACTGTGGGGGGAAACCGGAGTACCCAGAGGAAACCCCACAACGACATGGGGAGAACATGCAAACTCCACACACATGTGACCCAGGCGGAGACACGAACCCGGGTCCCAGAGGTGTGAGGCGACAGTGCTAACCACTGCACCACCATGCCGCCCCTTATAGAAATTATTCTAGGTTTAAATAGTAATTTAGCTGAGTAACTAGGCTGAAATTCTAGATAGTTGCAATTTTAAGAATTATTACTATTATTCACAGCTTTTAAGCATGCAGTTGGATGACGGATGGATGGATATTCAGCCACCAGAAATGCCAATTGTTGTTAAGAGGATCAAAGTCTGCAAAGTAGTATGCAGGGTTTAAGGCCAGAACACAGCATACTCTCCGACAGAAAGCATAAAGTTCACTGGGGGAATTTCTGTGGCCACTGCCTGAACAGCATGTGTGGAGAATGTTTATGAGGGTCGAGCCATGCAGAGCTGCTGGCCCTGGCATGTAATGATGAATCACAAATCAGTTAAAAATCGGTGCAAATGCATGAAGATTTAAACCGGCTGATGTGGAAAATGAATCACTATTGTAGGAGTACTTCACAGTACTTTAACAGAAAAACTGGTGTAATATTACATTTGATTTCACAATGTGAGTTTGACGTCAGATGTCACTGCGTATCACGTCGACATCGTACGTCAGTTTTTGGTTTTGAGCGAACGCGAGATGATGAATGAATTTGAAACTGAGGACGGCACAGTGGTTAGTGCTGGCTTCGGTCCAGGGCCCTTTCTGTGTGGAGTTCGCATGCTCTCCCCGTTTTCGCCGGGGACTCCAGGTTCCTCCCACGGTCCAAAAGCATGCAGGATAGGTTGACTGGTGAGTCTAAATTGGCCCTGTAGTTGTGTGAGTGTGTGCGACCTGCGGTGTGTAGGTGACTGCCTGGGCTTGGTTCCTGTCTGCGCCCCTTGTTCCCGGGATAGGCTCCGGTCTCCCCCGCGATCTCAGTTGGGATTAAGTGGTTTCAGAAAATGGATGGATGGACGCACCGCCCGATCTTCAATTGGCGGTGTGGCAGCATATTAGCTTTCCGGTAATCACAAACGAGGAGGAAACAGCGAGAAAAGCACAGACAAGACATAAACTGCATGCAAACATTGTAATAGACTGATAACATACACAAACAGGTCCACTGGCACCACCGTGAGCTGAGTGAAGATTATTAAAAGGGCAAAGCACGCTAAAAAGCTGCACATGCAAACCTTAGCTTATTTATTTGATTTATTTTTTTTTATTTACTTATTTTGATTTGGGATTTTTTTCAACAGTATTTTATTCAAATTCAGTTGCACTGTTCACAACAGTGTCAACAGTTCAGAAAGATAAATATAAGAATATTTTTGAATATATTTGTCTGCAGCTCATTCTGCAAAAAATGAGAAAATTGTATCGTGAACTCAGAATCGTGAATCGTATCAAATGGTGAGTTGAATGTATCGTTACATCCCTAGTTCTTACAGTAGTACTATGGTATGGTGGAGCCACATGACAGGAAGGCAGTACATTGCGAAGTCTGTTAAGAACATCATTCGCACTGAACTGCCCTCCATTGACCAGCTGTACTTTAACTGCCACAGTAACAAGGTTCAGTCTATAATCCAGGACTCTGACCACCATCCACAAACACTGACTAGCAGATTCATGAACAGCTTCATTCGCCAAACAATTCAAACCTGCAGCTTTTGCATCCCCTGTAACAGTCATTTCCACGGCAGCTGCACTGTACAGCTGTTACTGCACTTTATCCACCACTGACCACGTATCATCCAGTTTTGTCCTGCTTTGTATCGCACTGTTTCTGCACCATGTTGTCTTGTACTCCCTTGTGTTGTTATGCACCATCTGTGTTGTTCTGAGCAGTGCCATGATGCAATATTACAAAAAGATCTTGAGGAAATGCAGAGTTCTGGAGGAGATTCTCACAGATCATGGCATGTGTTTATACTGAAGAAACTGTACAAATTGCTAGACATAAAACACAGGACTGGCAACTGTGGTACGTTTTAACACCTTGATAAAAAACTTAAAATCCATAGTAAGTAGGACAACCTCATAGAACCTTTACTAGTCATTGTTCAGAAGATTAACACGGATTAAAAACCATTACTATGAAAGCACGCTAATCAGTTAAGTTGATTATGTGGAGAGAGAGAAAAAAAACTGTCTTTGAAAAAGATCAACCATAGAACGAAGCTGCAGCATTGACACCCCCTAGTGGTGATTTGAAGATAGTTCTGTCTGTAGCAGCTAAGCAGTAGATTTGGCGTCAGGTGCCATGACAAACTCAGTGCTGCTCGGTTTGAACGGCAGAAGCACAAAAATAAAGGGGGCATCTACTGCACGCCCCCCACCCTTGAAAATGGTACAAATTATCATGCAACAGTTTTCTTAAGTAAGTCTTTTTGGGCGTCTGCAGAAACCTCCACGATGCGATTGCCCTGATTAAGAAGTGCGCAGCGGATACAATTTGGGATGCATCGTTCATCCGATTTATTAATATATAATTATTAGTATGTCTATATTATTTTAGAAACGTTACTTGACGAATATTTTTCATTGAGATTGATTCCCCGTTTAAAATTTTGGTGACACTTCATATTTTTTAAGAGAGACAGACAATTTGACGCATGCAATTTGCAGAAATATGTTGTGCCGCTATAAAGTACACAGGCAGCATGACAAACATAAGTACTCACTGAAGCCACGACATACGCCCGGCTGGCCCCAGCGGTACCCCTAAGAAGAAGGCTTTTTTCACAACCCACGACCATCACGAGGGCAAAAAAAACTGAATAGCCTAGAATTTAGTTAATTACAAGGCACATATTTATTGGAGCAAGAGCTCTAACATAAAACTACCTTGTAATTATAAAGTATTATGGCTGTGAACAATGTACAAACAGGCACAGAAAGTAAAATACTCCAAAAATGCAAAGAACCTAAATATTTTTGTTTCCACCGATTCACTCTTGATGTGTTAGGAGTCACAGTTCAGTAGCCTATTCTTCAGTATCTGCATTTAAGACCACCAACTGCTCTTTCTCCTCCTTCGCTCGTCGGCTCAGAGTATTGGACTTGGTAAGTAATGTTGCCCTTTTGGTTCCAGCAGCACTCTCTGCTTCCTCTGCCATGTGCTCAGCATCCTTTTGTAAACTCTCACATACACTTTCCAGTGAGACTCTCTTCCTCTTGAGTTCCTCAAGTTTTCTTTTTTGCTTTTCGCTCATCTTTCACCTTTGGTCAGAGGCGCTTTGGTTGCTCCCCCACACACTCTGACATGGTCGCATATAAGCCTCTGTGCAACAACTGTTTCCTCTGATAAGTTGCAGGTCTCCACCTCTATTCGTTCCACTTCGGCTTGCCCATAGGACAGCAGCAGCAAGTTCTTGCAGAACATCCAGAGGTCAGGATAAGGCCCACTAACTTTTTGATGTAAAAAGACATCAACTTTGGATGGTGCTGAAGGAATGAAGGATATAAAATCCAAGCCTTTTGCCTCATTGTGCAGGTGATTATCAGACTGCTGGGATATTGCATCACCTGTAATTACATTAATTACAGTAGATTAGATGCAGATCAACAATGTCAATACACAGAATCACATGTAGAATAGGAAAGTGATTTATAACCCAATTTTCCTATGATACCATAAATGTGCAATCATTTTAATTTAATCTTGAGATATCTCTAGGCTCATCAAAGAAAATATAACTGGGCTGATGCTTCTTTTCAAACACCAAGAGTCGGTCTTCTAAATACTGCTAAAATCTACGTGTTAACACTATTCAGTTCAGGGACGGATTATGGGTTGTGTGGGCCCCTGGGTAAAACGTTCGCGAGGCCCCCCCCCACCACCACCACCTGCACCACCACCACAACCACCACAAGTCAAGGGCCCTTGGCAGCCAAACACCCTCCCTATAGGGTCAGGGGACCTTGTAGGCAGAGGATCAAAGAATGTAGGCCCTCTAAAATAGACAAACGAAAATACATTGCTGATAAGCGTTGCAAATTGTTTTGGGCTTGGGGCCCACGGGCCCCCTGCACCCCAAGGGCCCCTGGGCAGCGGCCCCGCTAACCCGGTTTGTAATCCGTCCCTGATTCAGTTAGATGTGAAAAAAGAAAAGCATAATTTAAAAATAATATTCTGAACTATCCTATTCTTATCCTATGATTTACCAGCAGATATCCTGCCTGCCAACCGATTCTCCTGCGCAAACTTCTGCATGAGATTTCTCCTTTTCTGCTGGCAGTTATCTGGCTGGTGTGCATTTTGTTTGGGTCCAAGCACGTCATCTCATGTACAATCGAGTACTTCAGAGGGCATTTATCCAAGGCCTTTTTGCACATTTTTGAGAGCACAATCTGGCAATTTTTTTTAATCTGAAGGACACCAAGGTCACTTCCACTGCCTTTGGCTCCTGACTGTCTCTGACAAAAAGATGGTTTGTCAAATTTCCAGAATCTTTCTGCACACTCAGCCCAAGGTTAACACTACCTCAGCTGTACATATCAAACCAGCTCAAACTCCATGTTATTCACATATTTTTTACTTCACAATTGTTTGATACATTTGTATGTAAAGATACCAGTGAATTCACAGAAGTCCCACCTTGATGACAGCCATTCCTATATCCACCTCCTTTGGACTGAGCCAGAGTTTTTGCCTGTACAACAGCTGTACATGTTGCTACACAACACTTAAACATTCTATTTCCTCAATGAACTATTTTTTTTGCAGCAAAAGCCATGAAGCAGCAATAAAATCTTTAAAATATGCTTACCAATAAATATGGTTCTCCCATTTAAACACATGTAAAGATAAACCATGGATATTTAAAAATCATGGGTTCGTTAATGAGTTTAAATGTTATTGAATGGCTTACCTTAAACTTCTCCAGTAAGTCTTCAGCGGTGGAGTGGCTCATGTACTGTGATCCCAGAACCAGGACTGCACTCGAGAGCCATTCTCATAATTCACCCAATACCTGACATGCACATCCAGTTGTTTTCTTTTGATGGTCCTGTTCATACTTACGTCAAACATGACAACGAAGCTCCCTTTTAATATATGGAGCGAGTCCAAATCGCGCAAGAAAAGCGGTTTTATCTTTACCACAAGTGACCCTGCGAGTCAGGGAACATCACCCTGGAGACGGTGTGAATGTCATCATTGGACGTATAGGAGTGATGTCGGCAAACCGTTTGCAAAGCCCATAGCACTTCTGCTTTCAGTGTGGGTTGAGGAGGATGTACTGAAGGCATTATTTGTCATGGGATCCGGAGACACTGCCAAAACGGGTGTAGGCCTATCTTTAGAGGTTGTACTTATCTCCACTGAATAAACATAAATCTGGGCTTATTCTATACTGAACAAAAATATAAACGCAACACTCTTGTTTCTGCTCCCATTTTTCATGAGATGGACTTAAAGACCTACAATTCATTCCAGATACACAATATTACCATTTCTCTCAAACATTTCTCACAAATCAGTCTAAATGTGTGATAGTGAGCACTTCTGCTTTGCTGAGATAATCCATCCCACCTCACAGGTGTGCCACATCAAGATGCTGATCTGACATCATGGGTAGTGCACAGGTGTACCTTATACTGCCCACAATAAAAGGCCACCCTGGAATGTGCAGTTTTTTGCTTTATTGGGGGTCTGGGGACTCAGAACCGGTCAGTATCTGGTGTGACCACCATTTGCCTCATGCAATGCAACACATCTTCTTCGCATAGAGTTTATCAGATTGTCAATTGTGGCCTGTGGAATGTTGGTCCACTCCTCTTCAATGGCTGTGCGAAGTTGTTGGATATTAGTGGGAACTGGTACACGCTGTCGTATACGCCGGTCAAGCACATCCCAAACAAGAGCAGCTGACCTGAGAAATAAGAAATAAGCTAAGCTGGAAACCTGGACCCTCCGACCAAGAATGCGTGAAGTACCCTCAGAAGGTCTACTAGAAGATGTACGTAGAAGACTACTACAGATCAGCTGATCTACACCACAGCAACAGTGATCCTTGAGCTGGAGCCGGACCGTCTTTGAAGACTCCGTAAATCTCCGTATAATAATATATATCTACGGGAACGAGAAAGGAGAAAGCAGAGAACAAGAACAAGATTTGTAAATGTAAGATTTGAAGGACCCCCGGCATGAAAAATAGAATAGTTCTCGTCATTAGTGAACATGTGTCTCGTCATTGTGTATCATGGACAGTAAGAGGGGGATCAATAGAGTGTTGTTATTATAACGTCTAAAAAGTCTGTCGATAAATCAATAAGAAAATAAATGAAGTCGTTTTCGCGAACACGCGAACAGGGGCCGGACCGACTGTAGGGGGCGTGGCCAGAGACAGCCATAGCTGTCAAGTCTCCCGTTTTGGCCGGGAAACTACCGTATTTTACTTCTCTTTCCCGCCGTCCTCCCGTATTAGTATTTTCCCGTAAATCTCCCTTATATTATATAGTTGCTGGATAGTGTAGTGGTAAGATCGCCGCCTTTCACACGGGAGACCGGGGTTCGAATCCCGGTTGTGGCCAAAAATATATTTTATATATTTTATATATTTATATTATTTTATATATTTATATTATTTTATATTTCCTGTCTTAAAATGTAAGGGATACTGGAGCCTGGTTGCGGATGGCTCACGGCGGGTGCCGGAAAATTTCCTTTATTTTCAAATCCAAACCTTGACAGGTATGCTGCTGTTCCAAATCATGGGTGCATGTTACAAGTGCGGAACATATTTTAACTTAGTACTAACTTAGCATCATATTTGATCTGATTCGACTGAATATCCCAGGTTTCCATCTCTCATGCATCTGGTGTGACGTGTTTTCAGACTCTCAGGCTGGCGCAAAGAAATCTTACGGGAATTGAACGTCTCACTCCGGCCAGCTGACCAAAGTTCGGTAACCTTGGTATTGTGTGTAGGAGATTCGCTATAACTATAATTTCGTTCTCCATTTACATGCCCGTAGTGTCTTTAAGTGTTATGTAGTTTTGCCTGAAACGCAAAAATAAAACAAAGCAATTAAAGCCGATCAGTGGCTCAAATTGTGCTGTAGCGATTGAAGAACTTTTGTCGGAAGTTGGATTCGAACTTGGGATGCCTTACTTGGGAGAACAGAATACCAGAATAGAGTAGGTTAAGTCCAGCCTTGGCTTCCAAGCTGACGTTTTTCTACATATGTGCTTGTGTATCATGGACAGTAAGAGGGGGCAGGCAAGGAGAGAATTTCTCTCTTTGGGGATCAATAGAGTGTTGTTATTATAACGTCTAAAAAGTATGATGGTCTGTCGATAAATCAATAAGAAAATAAATGAAGTCGTTTTCGCGAACACGCCGAATTATAACTATAATTTCGTTCTCCATTTACATGCCCGTAGTGTCTTTAACCGGCTGCACAAACTGGATCCGCCTCCATTACGACACAACTTTGCCCTTATTGGCTTAAGAATTTAGTCACATACATGACGTATATCTGCTATTTCTCCCGAGAAGCAGGTAAAGCAGTGGTAACTGCTTTGTAGTTAATTTACCTGGTAAAATTAAGTTTAAATAAATGATATAAATACTGTAATAGTACTCGTGAGCTTTGTTTATTTGTTATTAGTTATTGTAATGTTGCGCTGCTTTATTTGTTTAATCGTCTAGTCTGTGGAGACATTCAAGTTAATCAAATAAGAATTGCACTGTACACTGTACATGACCATAAAAACTTTGTATCCTTGAAATAAATGTTTTTGATCTTTTCCTTGGCAGTTATCTTTTTACACAGGGCCTCTATGTACACGATAGTTTTTTTTTTCACGACTAACAGTATGGATCAGGAGTTGGTTATTGTAAAAGAAGTAATGTGCATGCAGGTGATATTTGTATAGATTTATCCACACCCTTGTAGCAGTGCTGCCATTGCAGTCAGATCTCGCAAACTAGGAGTATTAGTTGTCTTTATTTCTCTTTATTTCTTGACGCCAACCCTCTCCATTAATCCGGGCTTGGGACTGGCACCTACCTGAGCTGGCTTGCTCCCTTAAGTGGCTGGGTTAGGCTAAACTATATATATATATTTACCAAGACTACAATAAAACATCTCGAAATGTGTAGTCTAGCAAAACGCAGTTTAAAGAAGGTAGCCTACCTGGCGAAATTGCAAACAAATTAAGGGCGTTAGGCAGCCTTTAGATCCTACCCATCATGCACTGCAGTTTTTTGCTAATTCCTCAAATGGAAAACTGTCCATCCATCCATCCATTTTCCAAACCGCTTATCCTACTGGATCGCGGGGGGTCTGGAGCCTATCCCGGAAGCAATGGGCACGAGACAGGGAACAACTCAGGATGGCGGGCCAGCCCATCGCAGGGCACACTCACACACTATTCACTCACGCATACACTCCTATGGGCAATTTAGCAACTCCAATTAGCCTCAGCATGTTTTTGGACTGTGGGGGAAACCAGAGTACCCGGAGGAAACCCCACGATGACATGGGTAGAACATGCAAACTCCACACACATGTGACCCAGGTGGAGACTCGAACCCGGGCCCTAGAGGTGTGAGGCAACAGTGCTAACCACTGCACCACCATGCTGCCCCCTAAATGGAAAACCATTAAATACAAAAGGAAAACAAAAGTGCTGTAAGACTGTATACTTATGTGTATGTTAGTAAAGGCTGTAGCTGACACAACGGACCCCACTAATTAGAAAGGGGTAATTGTACACATGTGGCATCCAGTATGTTCTTCTATAACAGTTTTTTAAAAAAAAAAAAAACTCACATTACACAAATTGGCACTATCAAAACGAGGATTATGGGGAAAATGGGGACTGTGATGGAGATTACATACACGTAGGCATGGTATTTAGTTTTTTTTTAATCTGGTCACCTTCCAGAGTAATTGTAAACTAAAACCATCTTCACCCTATTTGATTCTTTATAAATGGACAATCAGTCGTGCAGTAAATGGGGGTATAGAGAGACACAGAGCTTGTCTAACAAGAAACCCTGGGAAGCTAACATTAATAGGGTGGGTATGGATAGCAAAACCATTGATACAGATTACAGATTTATATCTCACCTGAACCCTGGCGGGCTCCGTGCCAATAGGGGTTGGGATTAGGGTTAGTTAACTTAAGTAGTAATATTGATGTGTATATTCTCCTATTCTCCAGTCAGTGAATCGTGAAACGTAATGTTAATATGTTTCTATACCTATATGTTCTGCTTAAAAACCCATAAAGGCAAGCACAGTGTTTAGACATTCTGTTACTTAGACTAGTAAACACTAAGATCCTTCAGCTTTCAATTAACCTGACACAACAGTCTAAACAACAAATGTGTGCCATGTCATTTGTCATCTTTACATCTTGTATCCTTTATATGGTAATTGGATTTTCAAGGTGGAATTGCAGGTCGATCATTTTAAGGATCTAGATGTAAACCTCCCTGGTGTTGCTTTAATATTTTTTTTGCACAATTTGCTTCACACACTTCCTCCAGCAGAGAAGCTTACAATACTACACCCCACCAAATGACTGGATGATGCCTTTTTATTTAAGGTCTGGCTGTGAGCCTCGATTACCGATACACTATCTTCAGGCTCCTGCCGGGATCAGTCAGTATGGTGGACCTTTGGAGGAATGGGTACAAAACCATCAGGAAAGTTTGCAGGTGCTTCAAGAGTATGTGAAGGCTTAGTTGGAGGAACAAGCCACACCACGAAATCGGAAACACAATGAGTTGGTTAATGATTAGGGGTTTGATGAAGGTCAGCTGGTGTGTTTGCGGAACCATGTTCGAGGTAAAATACAGGATCATTGGGATGCCTGTTTGTATATGGTAGTTCGGTGTCCCCAAGATCAGGGTGCAGTTTACTCTGCAACTCCAATGGAGGGGGACGGGGTTGTCCGTCAAGTTCACCGAACAGAGTTGCGTCCAGTACCACAGGGGGTTGTTATGTCAGGGGAAGATGTTCTGGTAATGTCTCCTGAGTCTGGGTTGCCCACAGGGGCAACAGAAATGGAAT
The DNA here is from genome assembly GCF_023856365.1 of Brienomyrus brachyistius. Taxonomy (NCBI): domain Eukaryota; kingdom Metazoa; phylum Chordata; class Actinopteri; order Osteoglossiformes; family Mormyridae; genus Brienomyrus; species Brienomyrus brachyistius. The sequence goes on along the minus strand of NW_026043012.1, from coordinate 31,503 downwards.
CGGATGAGGACTCTGTGGTTTTACGGGGACAGGGCTGGTGGGAGGGGTCGCAATAGAGCATCCACAAGTAGGCCTCGTATAATGGAGGAGGTTATGTCCCCCCCGAGGTGTAGAGACCAGTTAAACGTTCGGTGAGGTCCACCACTGGTCATCATACCAACCCTTATAAGTTACCACGGTCAGTGAATGATCGTTCGGTTGGGGAGGAAGACCAGTGGTTTGGGGATAGAATTCTTAGCTGTGATCGTTGGGTCATCAATTTCATTTTGGGGGATGGATTGTAGCCAGGCAATTATAGGCAGGTATAGGAACTGCAGTTCGGACTGGAGGCATAGCCGGGGCGAGATGGCTGTGCATGTTCCGATGGTAGGGCATATTGGCAAAGGAGCAGGCACGGGAAAGACAGGCAGGGTCCTGATAGATTTGGGGGAGCATCGGCGGGCATATTGAATTTGCAGTGTAGCAGCCTTTCTGTTTGCTTGTTTCAGGGGTGAACAATCTTATCCGCAAAGGGCCGGTGTGTATGCAGGTTTTCGCTGCAACTCCCTAATTAGATTTCTAATTAGAGGACTGATTAGCTGAAGAGTCCTCATACCTGGTTTTGAAGAGCTGACCTAAAGGTTACCCCAAAAACCTGTTTTTTTTTTGTTTGAATGGGGCAGTGAGTCATGGGGTAAACTACTGTTCTTTAGGGGTTTTCAAGGTGGAATTACGGGTCGATAATTTTAAGGATCAGGTTGTAAACCTCCCTGGTGTTGCTTTAATATGTTTTATCTGAGGTTGTATCGTGTATTATCAAGCCAGCCGGCTTAGTGGCCTCGGGAGCGGGGTTTAGTGGGAGCAGCTGGCTAGTTTTATTTTCTTTTTTGTTTGTGTCTTTTTCTTTGTTGTATGTATATTTTGGGTTCATTATTAGGCAGGCTGGGCCTTTTGGCACCTGTAGTCTGGGTGCTGGATTGCCCATAGGGGTCTTTTTTATTGCTGTGATTTGCTGTGTCATTCACTAGTGTGATTTGTGCTGGATGTGTTTTTAAGGTTGTGCTGTGGCGTGTACCTGAGCAAACTTTGGGCAACCTGTTCTCTTGTTGGCTTTATTGACAAAGGGTGGATTAGTCTAATTACGGCCTGCTACAAATAGCTGCATATAACGTATAAAAAAAATCACCTTATGGGTGCTCCGTAGGGTAGCAAGATCTTGAGTTTTTTTTACAGTACTCGGGTACGTTTTAAAATTTTCGACCAATCAGCAAACATTATTCTGACAGCATAGCTGGGAAACCAATGAAAAGTGAGTGCAACGTTCTAGAACTTGACTTCGGGTTGACGCTCCCTATAAAAGAGCTGGGTACTGCTTCAAGGCGTTCAGTTGGCGCTACCTCCTGATAGAGTAGCACTGTACGGCTCTTGTTCCGTAAAACAACATCAAAAGGATGAAAAAAAAAACAATATTTAAAGAAGACGAAAAAAATCAATTTTTAAAGAAGACGAAAAAAACATCGTCTAAAAAAATAAGCCAAAAAAATAATATCCGAAGAAGGAAAAACATGCAAAGTAAAAAAAAACAAACAAAAATAAAAAACAATATCCAAAGAAGAAGGAAAAAAACATCCAAAGGGAGAAAAGAAGAACTGAAGGGCCAACGAGGTAGGAGGAAATACAAATTTCGTTTCAGCACCGTTGGAGTGCCAAGCCGTGAAAAGCATTTGGCCAGAAGACAAGGTAAGTGTTGTATCTGTTATTTTAAAACAGCGCTTTTCAAAATGCTGCTTTATAATCGTTTGAGATCGTTAGCCAGTGTGACAGCTGAAGGCTTTTTGAGTTTACCAACATAAAGTTTTATTTCTGTATTAGGACATTGTCAGGAACAATGATGTGTTCATCGCTATGATGTGGTCAAAAAGCGATGCATTGAATCTTAGAAACATTTGTGATTTTTCAAACGATGCTTTTCCTTTTATTTAATCAGTAAAATTTCCATCGGTTTTATATAGTGCCCCTTGAAATATGTCTTTAGCTCATTTTCCGGGCATTTTACTAGAATGCATCCTGAGAAATACACAAGCTCTGCTGCATTTCCGTGCCTCGATGTTTAGTGCCGAGTATAATTGTTGCAGTTGCCTTTTATATATTCCATGAGACCTGTTGGTACCAAGAGAAGTGTGAGACTGTCAGGGTGAATTTATCATACAATCGCACGCATAAATACCTGAGGGTTGCCAGTCCTTTTGCGTTGTTACAGGAGGACTAGAGCTGACGAGTGTGTTTCTACACACTATCAAGGGCATTGTAGTACAGTTTTCTCAGGTGGGAGAATGCTGCCGATCTCCTATTTGACAATACAGCCCTTGATATATTAGAATATTACAGAACTAGAAGCCTTTTGCAAGGAAGAATGTGAGAAAATCCCAAGTACAAGAACTGAAAGCCTTTCAGCTGGCTATAAGAAGCGCTTGTAAGCTGTGATATCTGGCAGAGGAGGTGTTACTAAGTACTGATTACGTAGGGTGCCCAAACTTTTGCAGAGTGCCATAATAATGTTTTTATTTTGTAATTTTGTTCAATTTATGGCATAAAAAGTAACTATTCATCAATGTTTGCTGAAAATATTGTGTATTTTTCCCCCAGTTCCTAAAGAGACTGTATTAACTGATATTGTTGCTTTTGTAATTGAAAAGATGTTATTTGTCAAGGGGTGCCAAACCTTTGCATAAGACTGTACACAGTGTGTGTATGTGTTTATGTGAGTGTGTGTCTGTGTGTGTGTGTGTATATATATATATGTGTGTGTGTGTATATATTTCTGTATATGCATGTGTATATATATATATTTATATATAGTTCACACACATTCAAACTTATTTGAATACACATTCAAAATTATTTTTATTATTATTATTTTCGTTTTTTTTTTTTTTTTGTGTTTTAAAATTTTTTATTTTTGCAATGGAAATAAAAATAAAGCAGTCCTCCGTAGAGGAGGGGTGGTGGAGGGAATATATATATATATATACATATATATAAAATAATTGTCACACAACTGGGGTGACATGCCTATCCTGCTCACCCAATTTTAGTGCACTTTAGTTATGCATAATGACCTTCTAGTCTCGATACACCCATATATATATATGTATATATATATATAGTTTTTTTTGTTTTTTTTTTTGCAATAGACGATAAAAATAACGCAGTTCTCCATAAAGGAGGGATGGTGGATGGAATATATATATACATATATATAAAATAATTGTCACACAACCTGGGTGACATGCCTTGCCTGCTCACCCAGTTTTAGTGCACCTTAGTTATTCATAATGACCATCTAGTCTCGATACACCCATAAATATATATGTATATATATATAGTTTTTTTTGTTTTTTTTTTGCAATAGACAATAAAAATAACGCAGTTCTCCATAAAGGAGGTATGGTGGATGGAATATATATATACATATATATAAAATAATTGTCACACAACTTGGGTGACATGCCTTGCCTGCTCACCCAATTTTAGTGCAACTTAGTTATCCATAATGACCAACTAGTCTCGATACACCCATATATATATATATATATATGTACATATATATATAGTTTTTTTATTAGCAATAGAAAAGAAAAATAACGCAGTTCTCCGTAAAGGAGGGATGGTGGATGGAATATATATATATATATATATATACATTTATATAAAATAATTGTCACACAACCTGGGTGACATGCCTTGCCTGCTCACCCAATTTTAGTGAACTTTAGTTATCCATAATGACCATCTAGTCTCGATACACCCATGAATATATATGTATATATATATATATATATATATATATATATATATATATATATATATATATATATATATATATATATATATATATATATAGTTTTTCTGTTTTTTTTTTGCAATAGACAATAAAAATAACGCAGTTCTCCGTAAAGGAGGGATGGTGGATGGAATATGTATATGCATATATATAAAATAATTGTCACACAACCTGGGTGACATGCCTTGCCTGCTCACCCAATTTTAGTGCACCTTAGTTATCCATACTGACCATCTAGTCTCGACACACCCATATATATATATATATATATATATATATATATATATATATATATATATATATATATATATGTATATATATAGATATTTTTTCTTTTTCTTGTGTTTTTTTTTCGCAATGGATATTAAAAATAAAGCAGTCCTCCGTAAAGGAGGGGTGGTGGAGGGAATATATATATACATATATATATAAAATAATTGTCACACAACCTGGGTGACATGCCTTGCCTGCTCACCCAATTTTAGTGCAACTTAGTTATCCATAATGACCAACTAGTCTCGATACACCCATATATATATATATATATATGTACATATATATAGTTTTTTTATTAGCAATAGAAAAGAAAAATAACGCAGTTCTCCGTAAAGGAGGGATGGTGGATGGATATATATATATATATATATATATATATATATATATATATATATATATATATATATATATATATATATATATATACATTTATATAAAATAATTGTCACACAACCTGGGTGGCATGCCTTGCCTGCTCACCCAATTTTAGTGCACTTTAGTTATCCATACTGACCATCTAGTCTCGACACACCCATATATATATATATATATATATATATATATATATATATATATATATATATATATATATATATATGTATATATATATAGATATTTTTTCTTTTTCTTGTGTTTTTTTTTCGCAATGGATATTAAAAATAAAGCAGTCCTCCGTAAAGGAGGGATGGTGGATGGAATATATATATAAAATAATTGTCACACAACCGGGGTGACATGCCTTGCCTGCTCACCCAATTTTAGTGCACCTTAGTTATTCATAATGACCATCTAGTCTCGATACACCCATAAATATATATGTATATATATATAGTTTTTTTATTAGCAATAGAAAAGAAAAATAACGCAGTTCTCCGTAAAGGAGGGATGGTGGATGGAATATATATATATATATATACATTTATATAAAATAATTGTCACACAACCTGGGTGACATGCCTTGCCTGCTCACCCAATTTTAGTGCACTTTAGTTATCCATAATGACCATCTAGTCTCGATACACCCATGAATATATATGTATATATATATATATATATATATATAGTTTTTCTGTTTTTTTTTTGCAATACACAATAAAAATAACGCAGTTCTCCATAAAGGAGGGATGGTGGATGGAATATGTATATGCATATATATAAAATAATTGTCACACAACCTGGGTGACATGCCTTGCCTGCTCACCCAATTTTAGTGCACCTCAGTTATCCATACTGACCATCTAGTCTCGACACACCCATATATATATATATATATATATATATATATATATATATATATATGTATATATATATATATAGATATTTTTTCTTTTTCTTGTGTTTTTTTTTCGCAATGGATATTAAAAATAAAGCAGTCCTCCGTAAAGGAGGGGTGGTGGAGGGAATATATATATACATTTATATAAAATAATTGTCACACAACTGGGGTGACATGCCTTGCCTGCTCACCCAATTTTAGTGCACCTTAGTTATCCATAATGACCAACTAGTCTCGATACACCCATAAATATATATGTGTATATATATATATATATATAGTTTTTTTGTGTTTTTTTTTGCAATAGACAATAAAAATAACGCAGTTCTCCATAAAGGAGGGATAGTGGATGGAATATATATATACATATATATAAAATTATTGTCACACAACCTGGGTGACATGCCTTGCCTGCTCACCCAATTTTAGTGCACCTTAGTTATCCATACTGACCATCTAGTCTCGATACACCCATATATATATATATATATATATATGTACATATATATAGTTTTTTTATTAGCAATAGAAAAGAAAAATAACGCAGTTCTCCGTAAAGGAGGGATGGTGGATGGAATATATACATACATATATATAAAATAATTGTCACACAACCTGGGTGACATGCTTTGCCTGCTCACCCAATTTTAGTGCAACTTAGTTATCCATAATGACCAACTAGTCTCGATACACCCATAAATATATATGTATATATATATATATATATATATAGTTTTTTTATTTTTTTCGTAATGGACAATAAAAATAACGCAGTTCTCCGTAAAGGAGGGATGGTGGATGGAATATATATATACATATATACATTTATATAAAATAATTGTCACACAACCTGGGTGACATGCCTTGCCTGCTCACCCAGTTTTAGTGCACCTTAGTTATCCATACTGACCATCTAGTCTCGATACACCCATAAATATATATACTGAACAAAAATATAAACGCAACACTCTTGTTTCTGCTCCCATTTTTCATGAGATGGACTTAAAGACCTACAATTCATTCCAGATACACAATATTACCATTTCTCTCAAACATTTCTCACAAATCAGTCTAAATGTGTGATAGTGAGCACTTCTGCTTTGCTGAGATAATCCATCCCACCTCACAGGTGTGCCACATCAAGATGCTGATCTGACATCATGGGTAGTGCACAGGTGTACCTTATACTGCCCACAATAAAAGGCCACCCTGGAATGTGCAGTTTTTTGCTTTATTGGGGGTCTGGGGACTCAGAACCGGTCAGTATCTGGTGTGACCACCATTTGCCTCATACAATGCAACACATCTTCTTCGCATAGAGTTTATCAGATTGTCAATTGTGGCCTGTGGAATGTTGGTCCACTCCTCTTCAATGGCTGTGCGAAGTTGTTGGATATTAGTGGGAACTGGTACACGCTGTCGTATACGCCGGTCAAGCACATCCCAAACATGCTCAACGGGTGACATGTCCGGTGAGTATGCTGGCCATGCAAGAACTGGGACATTTTCAGCTTCCAAGAACTGTGTACAGATCCTTGCAACATGGGGCCGTGCATCATCTGTCTGAGTGGCTGGTCTCAGACGATCTTGGAGGTGAACCTGCTGGATGTGGAGGTCCTGGGCTGGTGTGGTTACACGTGGTCTGCGGTTGTGAGGCCGGTTGGATGTACTGCCATATTCTCTGAAACGCCTTTGGAGACGGCTTATGGTTGAGAAATGAACATTCAATGCACGAGCAACAGATCTGGTTGACATTCCTGCTGTCAGCATGCCAATTGCACGCTCCCTCAATGCTTGTGGCATCTGTGGCATTTTGCTGTGAGACAAAACTGCACATTCCAGGGTGGCCTTTTATTGTGGGCAGTATAAGGTACACCTGTGCACTACCCATGATGTCAGATCAGCATCTTGATGTGGCACACCTGTGAGGTGGGATGGATTATCTCAGCAAAGCAGAAGTGCTCACTATCACACATTTAGACTGATTTGTGAGAAATGTTTGAGAGAAATGGTAATATTGTGTATCTGGAATGAATTGTAGATCTTTAAGTCCATCTCATGAAAAATGGGAGCAAAAACAAAAGTGTTGCGTTTATATTTTTGTTCAGTGTATGTATATGTATACATATAGTTTTTTTTGTGTTTGTGAAAACGGGTCTTTAATCGGGGAAACGGAGCGGGTAGAGCAGGACGGAACGCAGGCATTGACAAACTACAATGACGGACAGGGCAAACAGGTAAGACCAGGACTTAAAATAGGTCATGACTAATCAAAGTAATCGGGCAAAGCAGGAGACGATCAGGGAAGCACACGTGGGTAATCAGGGGGCGTGGCACACACGAGGAGCGGACAAGCCGGGCATATATGTATATCTATATAAAACCTCATTAATGAGGGACAGGGAACAGAACGGACAGACAGAACTGGCACAGGGGAAGGAGCCAGGACAAGACTTGACATAAGACAGGAAAGGCAGAGAAACAGATCAGAAAGGGGGACACGGAGGGAACAGGCAGGACAAAAGGACCGGGAGTGAACGAAGGGAACATCGGGGAAAGAGGAGCAGAAGCCAGAGGGACGAGGGACAAAGAGAGGAGGGACAGAGACAGGAGGAACAAAGCGAGGGGGAGCAGAGGCAGGAGGGACAAAGACGGGAGGCCAGGGAGAGAAGGAGGGGGAACCAAGAGGAGCCCGAGGGAGACCCAGCGGGCGACGGGAGGCAGCCGGAAGGGCTGCAGGCGGCCGGGAGGCCGGAGCCGGAGGGGCCGAGGAGACGGGGTGAGGGACAGACGCAGGGACGAAGGAGGGAGTCGGAGGGGAGACCAGGGAAGGGGACGAAGGAGCTGGAAGGGACCCTGGCGAGGGCAAGGAGAGAGGGGGAGCCGCAGCAGACGGCGACGTCCTCCGACACGCCAGAGCGGGAGGACCAGCAGGCGAATGAGGAGCCGCCGTCGGGGGGCCCGCAGGCAACCGATAAGACGCCGGAGGAGGGACCGAGGCAGGGCGACGAGGCCGCGGAGGGGGACCCGCAGACGACAGCCGACCCGGAGGGCCAGGACCCGCAGGTGCCGACCAAGCCCTAGCGCCGGCGAGGGAGGGCGAGCCAGGGGGCTGGGCGGGTGGGACCCCAGCCGTGCGTCTGTGTCCTCTCCCCTTATGGGACACAGACATAAGGACCTGCGGCCGGGGTCGGGCTCGTCGGGGTGAGGGTACCAGAGTCACAGGGGGAGAAGGGACTGGAGTGGGGCCAGGGACTGGAGCTGCAGGCTGCAGAGGGAGCGCCTGCCCGGGAGCTGCAGGCAGGGAAAGCGCCTCGGACGTGGGCGCGGTAGCTGCAGGCAGCGGAGACGGCTGCTCGGGCTCTGGGGCCGCAGGGGGCACTTATTTTATTATATAAAATAAGTGTCACACAACCGGGGTGACATGCCTTGCCTGCTTGTGGGATGAGGAAGACTCAGGGACTGGAAATGGGATTAAAACTGAAGATGTGCTCATTCCTTTGTGTATTTACAAATTTTCCTTCCGTCAGACATGAGGAGTTTGCTGCTATATTTGGCACTAATAGAGATTCTGATGCTGCTATTTTTATTGTCTATTAGTTTGTTATTATTTACAAGTTCTGTTGTGTTTTTGCATTTTTCTCTTCTGGTTAATTAACTGCTGTCTGTTTGCTGTGAAGTATGAGTGTGGTGAGTAAGACTCAGGGACTGGAAGTGGGATTACAACTAAAGATAACATGCTTATTCCTTTTTGTATTGTTTACAAATTTCCTTCCGTCAAACATGAGGAGTTTGCTGCTATATTGTGCACTAACAGAGATTCTGATGCTGCTATTTTTATTGTTTATAAATGTGTTATTGTTTCCAAGTTGAGTATTCAATAAATGCTAAATTGAGAAATTTTGTGTATCGTTTGTTATTATTAGTGTGATATTTTACCATGCAAATAGAGGGGAAAACGTCCAATTATCGGCCAAAAAAAATCAGCAGCATATATCGGCCATCGCCTGACCCTTGACTTGAAAAACCCATATCGGTCGACCTCTAGTAACAGTACATTCTGTCCAATTCATCCATCGAGTTAAGTCACACACCCACTTGAGGGGGCACTCCGGCAGACGTGAGGATGGGGATGTTCTTTCCGCTATAACATCCACTGCAGAAGTACATCTCGCTCCTGTTCACAGGGCTTACTTCAATGATGAAGCAGGGCTGGTTGTCTGGACAAGAAGTTGTCCTGCTGCTGGGTCTCGGTGCCGTTTTTCCACCTAAGCTTGAAGGTGGAAATGTGTTCCAACTTGGTCCCTGGGACTGCAGCATAGCCAAACATCGCGAGCAGCGTCGGCCACACCCACCACCAGAACCATCACACCGTCCTATACACATAAAGAAGAACTAAAACATAGAGTGTTGTGACAATCTATGCGTTAATGTTTGGCAGCATAGGTGATTCATTAAAATTATACCGAAGAATGGAAAATGTGATATTTAGAATATTTTTTGCCATTTAGTAGCTAATTTAAGCACTTACCCAATGCCTCAATTTGTTTTAGGTCAGTAATGTCTGAGCCAAAAGAATGAATGTATGAATTTAATACAATTCACCCACTCCCACCCACACACAAATCTGAAATTCAATTTAAGACACTTCTTAAACATTAGTGCATTAACAAAAAAGGAAAATCTTAAGAGATTCAGTAGGATTTTCTATGTTAGACTTAAGCTAATAGTTCAATAGTTTTTACATATTTCAATATACCAATTTGACTTTAATGTTGAAACAGATGCTAAAACATGGAATAATTTCATAACTAGAGAAACATGTTATTCACAAACACTAGCAAAGGTAGCTTATAGTTAAGCTTACTTAAGTCAGCAAGTCAGGCTACAGTGTGTAAGAATAGTCGTAAACGATAATTTGTCTCAGTCTTACATGACAGAATAAGTAAACAGAAAATATAAAATGGCTGAAACAGCGTCATTAACGCCAGCTACAGTAGAGGCGCAGAAAAGGTGTCATGACTGAAGTATTCCCAAACTCTGGAAGACCGTATGCGAGCCTTTTTTGCCGCGTGTTTCTCCAGAGGCTCCGGAGCTCCGCTGGTTGAGACAGCCATGTTGGTTCATGTGCAGGGGGACGAGCGGCAAATTTCTTTTTTGCAGGGTGGTAGGTGATGTCTCATTAATATTTATGAGAGAAGTGCTACATGATTGGCCAGTGCATGCCAGTGCATGCCCAAAATGGTGCGGCACTGCATCCAAGCCTGCGGCACTCAGAGTCACAAATACAGTGGAAACCATTTGTAGTAATTACGTCTGTCTGGCTGATTTCCAACTAATTGATATTTGTATATTTATTACATGAATATAAGGTAATATAAGGTAATAGAAGAGGTATTTAATGGTTTTCCATCTGAGGAATTTGCAAAAAACTGCAGTGCATGATGGGTCGGACCTAAAGGCTGCCTTAACGTCCTCATCTGTATGACGACATACATCAAGACTAGGAAGGTGCATAATGTTCATGTCTGGTTGCGTTTGTTGGTCCAGAAAGTAATTCAATTTCGCCATGTAGGTTACGTTCTTAAAAACTGCTTGGATATAGCCCGATTATATGCTGTGGGCCTTTTAATTTCTTTGTTTACCAGGTAGGCTACCTTCTTTAAACTGCGTTTTGTTAGACTACATATTTAGGGAGGTCTTTATAAATTTATAGTAGTCTTCATAAATATGTGCATAGTTTAGCCTAACCCAGCCACTTAAGGGAGAAAGCCAGCTCAACTAGGTGTCGGTCCCAAGCCCGGATTAATGGGGAGGGTTGGCGTCAAGAAATAAAGAGACTGTATCTTCACTGCATGACTGATGTCAAAATGTGTGAAATATGTGGTTGTATTAATAAATGCATTAAAGTAGGTTAATGATTCTGTGCTGTCTAAATTGTATAGAAAATTTCTACGTATAGCCAAACAAATCTCCTCCTGTTTGAAAAGGCATAGAAAAAGCAATTTAGCCACTAAAACTTTACAGTTTTTGTGAGGGACAGTCGAATTCTCTCGTTTCTCTCGTCAAGTTTTTTTGTGATCCTGCACCTACACTTTGCCGGCCCCAGGAGGATGGGCTCCCCCTTTGAGTTTGGTCCCTCCCAAGGTTTCTTCCTTCTTGGGAGTTTTTCCATCCTATCGGCGCCTATGGCTTACTCACTGGGGGCTTTGGGTGGGCATGATATAAAGCAAAGCATTTTCCCTCCCAGTTTCCTCCTCTGGTCCACATTGCAGGACCATCAGCCATCAGAAACAGTCAGACGGTCTCCTTCAGCTTCTTTAGTGTCCTTGGAAGCCAAGGCAGTTTTAGGTCTGAGAAGAGGTTTATCAGAAGGACACATATTACGTCGTTTGTCCTGAAATGTAACATGGGGAGGAAAAGTTAAGCGGTTTAGTCAGATTGGAGTCGTTTATTCAGCAGTGGCAGCGCCAGTGACTTAATGCTACAGGTGCTATAGGGGAGTGAGATTATTTAGACCGGGTGCTTTAGCTTTTCAGCTTATGTAGATGGTGTATAGAAGCACACAGCACGATAAGCTACAGCATGGATAAAATAGGATAAAATATGAAATTCTAACGTCTAGCTCACAGAGCCTCTATGTGTACTTTGAAGAAAAAATACACTACAAGTATGCTGTAAAAACCGCAAAAATGTCTTACACAATATACAGATTTTACAGATAGTTAAAGAAAAAATGAAACCAATATTTTGGGGGTGCTGTGGGGGTACTATGGTCATTGGAGGAGGAGCTAGAGCCCCCCCAAATTTTTGCATGTACAAACACAATCAAAGTTTAACCACATGTTTAGACACAATTCACACACCTGTTACATTTCCATAATGCTAAGACTCTCTACACTTACTTCATCCACTTTCTTGTTTGGTACACAGTCATTTGATGGATGTGTAAGATCATTACCAGACCGTCTGCTGCAAACTCTACAGTTAATGAATGGCTGCAAAAACACACAGACACACAAAAACAGTATTTAAAGAGTGGTGGGCAATAAATACAGTGAGAGAAGGTGTAGTAAAGATATATCTAATGATTTAAGGCAGAGCTGCTGGAGTGCAGGGTTTAATGACACAGAACAATTTTAGAGGAAAGAGCTTCCAAAGCAGGGTCACCATAAGGCTATATTATACAAAGCAAGTTCATCTAAAAGTATGAACAACAAATCCCGTTTAACTGAACACTGCTCTGTATTAAAATACTGTCCTCCGATCAAGCTAAGTGGTCCTGTAGTTCACTATTTAAAGAGGTAAATTTAAAGGGTAATTCACACTGCACATCTACCCTGCTCTGACCAGGTTTAATTACTGGCTTTCTAATTAAAACAAGAGTTAAGTCCTGCCCTTTCACCACAAAACACCACACTGCCATTTAAGGCTGATTTCAACAATGAGTTTTAGTTAACCTGGCTCGATTGAGTTAACTCTGGGTATGTAAAACCCGCTTTGTAGTACAGCCCACAGGTCTTTAAATAAGGCCAGCTAGGGTTCATAGCTCGAAGCATAATCTACAGGTCACCCCTCAGATGATTAGCATTTGCTTCTGCCTGGTAATCCAGCCTTTAAGCCTGTAAACCTACTAAAATTTGAGAATAAGGTGAAGGAACTGGCTCTTTGAGGCCACCTATGTATTTGTTACTTTATTGTTGGCTAACTTTCCCCCGCAGGGCATCAAAAAAGTTAACATGAACCTAAATTAATTTGCTAACTGATATGTCCAATGCTCACAGTCACAGTGACTCTTTACTTACCCTCTTGTCCATGAAAATACAGTCAGCCCGATGGTCTGTTGCAGTTGACTTTGGACATTTTGTTGCTCTCAAGAGAATCTCAATGTCAATGTATTCACTGCTGATCTAAATCACATAAACACGTTATATACAAAATTGCCTACAACTGTTTTAAAGGCAATATAACAAACAATAATCACCCAAAAAATGGCAAACTGTCACAGACTTGACTGCAGCAGATTCAGAGAGAAACTGTGAGAAGGTAAAATTGACCAGGGCTGAGATATACAACCATCACTTTCATTGTGAAGAGACATTAAGCATCATATGCATTGAAATTAAAACATCAAAATCAATGTGATACTCATTAGTTCAGCTTGCAGATGATGAAAGTTTCACACTTTTGTAAACACTTTCTCAGCAGTTACCTTCGGACGGCCCTGGATGTTATAGAAATTCATGTGCTGACGGGTTCCTTGATGAGCATTTTCGACTGCGAGTTTAATGGCCGTCTTGTGAGTGCAGGGAGACTGTGGTAATCTTGCTGGGCCTCTGTGGAGATAAGCAGAGCTCCATAAGCCAAAACCAGAAGCAGCAGGCGGGTCATCTTCCTCTCAGCTTTGAAGGGAGAAGCAGGACTGAGGACACTGATCTGTGGTCCCCTTATCCAGCACGTCCAGGGGCGTGTCCTTCACTCGAAACAAACAGACCTTTGAACAACATTGGAAAACTCTTCAGGATGAATTGAGGCAGGTGGTCAAGTGGGTTTATTGTTATTTCAGCAATATACACAGTACACAGTGAAAGGAAACATTGTTCCTCCTGGACCACGGTGCAACACAAAGAAGAAAAACAGAAACAACACAAGATGACACAAGTGCGGGCAAGATAGAACTATACAGAGTGAAAGGAGCACAAACAGAGGGAGAAAGTGCAAGATAAACACAAGAGCAACAATACAATACTACAGGACAAGACAGCGCAGTCAAGAACACAGAGTGCAGCCAGAGCTAACCTGAATAGGGGCATCAAGGTTGCCAGGCAGGCAGAGAAACAGAAAATAGAGGTCTACTTCACATACAACAACCCACAGTGGGTGTGGCAGGGAATACAACACATTACAAACTTCAAAGGCAACAACACCGTCACTGTTAACAGCAACGCCCTTTTAGCAAAGGAGCTAAACAGCTTCTTTGCTCGTCTGGAGGAACACAGAGCAGACATAGCCACACTGCCCCCTCCCCCAATCTCCAGCACTCACAGACTCCCTCTGCAGGAACACCACGCGAGAAGGCACATTGCATCTCTAGGTGTGTGGAGTTTAAGACAAGGCAAGTGATGCTACGATAATATAATTCCTTGGTAAGACCCCACCTAGAATATTGTGTGCGGGTTTGGTTACCATACCTTAAGAAGGACATTGCTGCCTTGGAAAAGGTGCAACGTAGGGCAACGAGAATGATTCCTGGTCTTAGAGGAATGTCTAATGAGGAGAGGTTAGCTGAGCTGAATCTGTTTAGCCTCGAGCAAAGGAGACTAAGGGGGGACATAATCCAGGTGTTTAAGATTCTAACAGGTCTGGATGCTGTTCAGCCAAATGGCTATTTCAATGTTAGTTTAAATACCAGAACTCGTGGCCATAAGTGGAAATTAGCTGGAGAACATTTTAAAACGAATTTGATGAAGCATTTCTGTACACAGCGTGTAGTTAGAGTATGGAATAGTCTTCCTGTTATTGTAACACAAGCTAAAACCCTGGGTTCTTTTAAATCAGAGCTAGATAAGATTTTTGAGCTATTAGCTAAGTTCTCCTCAAAGGAGCTTGATGGGCCGAATGGCCTCCTCTCATTTGTAAATCTCTTTGGTTCTTATGAGTCAGCTTACAGAGATGAGGTCCAGAAACTGATAGGTTGGAGTTCAGCAAACAATTTGGCACTAAACAGCACAAAGACAAAGGAATCACTGACTTCAGGAAGGATGGAGGCGACACTGGCCTGCCTAGATGGATGGATGGATGTTTTTATTGACATTGTAAGTACAATGAGATTTAGTTTGGAACGCGCCAGCAGCTACACAGTATATTTACAATTATATAGATTGTGAGGCATAAAATAAGGTGTGAGTAATATAACATAACGACATAATATAAGTAATCATTAATTAATCATTACAGATGGTATGAGGTGTGAACCGCTAGGCTGCTATGGCATGTTTGGTATCAAACCGATGGAAAATCACTCCAGTTTCCAAATCTGGTCAGTGGTTACCACGAAAGTGAATATATCAAAAGTTACACCAGCCTAACGAAAATCATCAATACAAGGGAAATCACTCTGGTCATAAATCTCAAAAGGACTGATACAGACCCCCTTCCGAAAGCCCGCCAAATGGATGGTCAGCCATTGGTCCAGGAGTCGAATTCCTGGTCACTCCTATTCACGAACTTTACACTATAAAACCTGGCACCTCAGAACAAAGCCAGGAGAGGAGAAACAGAAGGGAGGAGAAAACAAAAGACCATCAGCACGAAGAGAGGCAGAGAACATCAGCCCAAGAGAAGAGAAGCCCACAAGAAGCCCTCCTGAAGCCTATCAGTGAAGACCCAGCTGGACAGAGAACTGCAACCAAGCCCAAGCTTCACCAGGAGAGGGAATCAGAGGGGCTCCACTCCAACAACCGCTGCAAACACCGCGCCTCCCTGAGTGCCATCACCCATCAGCTCATCAGCCTCCGCAACCAACTGCCAAGACCCCCCCCCCCCCACTCTGCAACCAAGTAAACAAACTTCCTTTCATTTATAACAACCTAAACTCCTATTCACCTGCTATATTACTTTAGGACAGTATTTCCACAAATTGCTTGCTTTGCAGAACAGTATTTTCCCTTTTAAGGTTACTCATTTTAAATCTGGTCATTGCATTTTCATGATTACATTGTTTGTGTCCACTCCGTTATTTCGTGTTTATTGTTTGTTAGGTGTAATGTCTGTCTTATGTTAGTTATAGGAATAAATGCATGTCTTTTACACAACTTCAGCCTCCGTTCATTGAGTGCTCACAAGAATCCCTGCCTGTGCGATCTACGCTCTGAAACCTCAAATTCGCCTGAAATATCGCGAGACTCTCTCTCATTGGCCGTGAGGGGAGCTTCGCTACCGATCGTTTACATTACCTGGTGACGCAGCTCGTTGGACAAGCCTTCTATTCTAACCCAGGTTATTACGTGATACTGGTTATTAATGAGTTCCATTTAAGTCACACATTAACAGACTCACGGTGTTTCGCAATTGAGTTTGAGCCGACCATTCAGCATAAAAATTGGTTAATAATCACAAGGCACAAGGTTTAAACTTATTCTGAGCACACAATTTAAACTTTTTATGACCGAACGTGCAGTGAAGAAGCGCTACTGTCAACTGGTTGCAAAAGTCGCACTCATGGCAATCTGAAGGCATTTAAGCGGGATCATATGGGCTTATTATAGTTATTTTTATTTCTATTATTAGTAGTTATATTATTTTGTTTTATTTTCGGTGATTTCATTGTAGTTCTTTCGTATTAAACTGCAGTAAACTTTAACCCTATGTCTGACGAGATTCTCAGATGTAGCGCTTTGTTTCCAGGTTCAATTCGGACGAGTGTCTCCGTTTCTATATATCCTGGGAGAGATCTCTCTATTAGCGAACGGGAATACTTGTTATGAGGTTCTAACCTAAATTATGTTGCGCTTGGACATAAGACCGATAGCTTAGTTACCTATCAGGATCATACTCGTATGTGTGTGCCTGCTTTAGACAAAGCAAGTTTAACACAACTTTGCGCTGTGAGCCAAGTGTGTGTCATTTAGAAATTGGGAGTCTCCTGTGCTTGAGACCCGCCGTGGTTAAGCACCATTTGCGACGAGATATAGTGCACTCACAATTTAAATCTGTCGCCGTAACGCGTGCGCCGTCTCGCTTCAGTAATTGTTTTAAGGGGTTTTATACTGTGCAAGGCACAGAAGAAGGCCACAAGCAGCATGCGCATGCATTAAATGTGTGTGTCACTCATCTAGCGTCGGCAACCGCCTAGCTATATCTTTGGTTACCTCTAGTGGTCAGGCATAGAACTACCACTCCATTTCGAAATTGCGCCTCTAGTGGCCAGGCATAGAACTACCACTCAATTTCGATATTGCGCCTCTAGTGGCCAGGCATAGAACTACCACTCCATTTTGATATTGCGCCCCCGGTGGTCAGGCATAGAACTACCACTCCATTTCGATATTGCGCCCCCGGTGGTCAGGCATAGAACTACCACTCCAGTTCGAAATTGCGCCTCTAGTGGTCAGGCATAGAACTACCACTCCATTTCGAAATCGCGCTTCTAGTGGTCAGGCATAGAACTACCACTCCATTTCGATATTGCGCCCCCGGTGGTCAGGCATAGAACTACCACTCCATTTCGAAATTGGGCTTCTAGTGGTCAGGCATAGAACTACCACTCAATTTTGAAATTGCGCTTCTAGTGGCAAGCCATAGAAGTACTACTCCATTTCGAAATCGCGCCTCTAGTGGTCAGGCATAGAACTACCACTCCATTTCGATATTGCGCCCCCGGTGGTCAGGCATAGAACTACCACTTCATTTCGAAATTGCGCTTCTAGTGGTCAGGCATAGAACTACCACTCAATTTTGAAATTGCGCTTCTAGTGACAAGCCATAGAACTACTACTCCATTTCGAAATCGCGCCTCTAGTGGTCAGGCATAGAACTACTATTCCATTTCGAAATCGTGCCTCTAGTGGTCAGGCATAGAACTACCACTCCATTTCGAAATTGCGCCTCTAGTGGCCCGGCATAGAACTACCACTCAATTTCGATATTGCGCCTCTAGTGGCCAGGCATAGAACTACCACTCCATTTTGATATTGCGCCCCCGGTGGTCAGGCATAGAACTACCACTCCATTTCGATATTGCGCCCCCGGTGGTCAGGCATAGAACTACCACTCCAGTTCGAAATTGCGCCTCTAGTGGTCAGGCATAGAACTACCACTCCATTTCGAAATCGCGCCTCTAGTGGTCAGGCATAGAACTACCACTCCATTTCGATATTGCGCCCCCGGTGGTCAGGCATAGAACTACCACTCCATTTCGAAATTGGGCTTCTAGTGGTCAGGCATAGAACTACCACTCAATTTTGAAATTGCGCTTCTAGTGGCAAGCCATAGAAGTACTACTCCATTTCGAAATCGCGCCTCTAGTGGTCAGGCATAGAACTACCACTCCATTTCGATATTGCGCCCCCGGTGGTCAGGCATAGAACTACCACTCCATTTCGAAATTGCGCTTCTAGTGGTCAGGCATAGAACTACCACTCAATTTTGAAATTGCGCTTCTAGTGACAAGCCATAGAACTACTACTCCATTTCGAAATCGCGCCTCTAGTGGTCAGGCATAGAACTACTATTCCATTTCGAAATCGTGCCTCTAGTGGTCAGGCATAGAACTACCACTCCATTTCGAAATTGCACCCCCGGTGGTCAGGCATAGAACTACCACTCCATTTCGATATTGCGCCCCCGGTGGTCAGGCATAGAAGTACCACTCCATTTCGATATTGCGCCCCCGGTGGTCAGGCATAGAACTACCACTCCAGTTCGAAATTGCGCCTCCAGTGGTCAGGCATAGAACTACCACTCCATTTCAAAATCGCGCCTCCAGTGGTCAGGCATAGAACTACAACTCCATTTCGATATTGCGCCCCCGGTGGTCAGGCATAGAACTACCACTCCATTTCGAAATTGCGCTTCTAGTGGTCAGGCATAGAACTACCACTCAATTTTGAAATTGCGCTTCTAGTGGCAAGCCATAGCAGTGCCACTCCATTGAAATTGCACCTCTAGTGGTCCGCCATAGTAGGTTAACAACATCTGAGTTGGGTCTCTGGTGGTCAACTGCGGTGATACAACACGCATAATTGGACACACAGGTTCTTGCCTGAAAGCAGGAATCAACTTCACAGACTAAATCAGTTTGATCACAATACATTAACATCCAATTAGGTTATTGTTGCATAACTAATTGATGTTTACAATTGAATAAGAAACACAATTCATTTGGTTTGATTCCCGTTTAACCTTTTTGATTTATTTTAGGTTTTATTTCACCTTATGCTTTCATTCATTCCATCTCCCCCAACAAGGGGACTTGCATAGAAGTTCAACCACTATTAACAACAGTAAACCAGTTACGTACACAATCCCATCAGGAAGTCGTTTGGATGTGATCAGTTGAGCCCTTCGGGTGCTGGGTGCTTACCATTCGCTCTCTGTTGGTTGAGCTTGTCTGTGGCTCTGCTGTCACTGCTTGTGATCGTACAGTTTGTCAGAACCGAAGGGGAGTTCTCAGCAATTGGATGCCCAAAAGCGTGTCAGCCCGGCTACACCCACTGACTCATTACGGGCAAGGCTGACAGGTACCTCAGGCGGTCATTACAACTTTTGAGCAGGACTTCGTTTAGGGTGAGTTCTGAGAACGGCCCTAGCTTGGACTCTCACTAGGGTGGGTGATACCTGAAGGCAATTTTGCCAGCCGATAAGCTCCACCTGGGTTGTCTCAGTTGTGCATACAGAATACGCCCTTCCAAGTTAACATTGCTGGGGATCGGGGGAGTGGAAGCCGGACTCAGGCTTGCTTGGCTGGGAGAATGATTCCTGGTCTTAGAGGAATGTTTAATGAGGAGAGGTTAGCTGAGCTGAATCTGTTTAGCCTCGAGCAAAGGAGACTAAGGGGGGACATAATCCAGGTGTTAAATCTGGTCATTGCATTACATTTTTTTTGTATCCACTCCTTTATTTCGTGTTTATTGTTTGTTAGGTGTAATGTCTGTCTTATGTTAGTTATATCCATCCATCCATTTTCCAAACTGCTTATCCTACTGGGTCGCGGGTGGTCCGGAACCTATCCCGGAATGTGGAATGGGCACGAGGCAGGGAACAATCCAGGATGGGGGGCAGCCCATCACAGGGCACACTCACACACAAATCGTGATTATATTATTGCACTATACTGTATAAATAAAAAGTAAACTTAATACCAGTTGTGGTAATAAAGTGCACAGAGAGTAAGAGAGAGTAGGGTTTCACATAAACGTATGTTCATTAGCATTTAGTATTCTGATGGCTTTGGGGTTAGAAGCTCTTATTAAATCTGGTTGTTCTGCAATGCATACTGCGGTAACGTTTACCAGAGGGCAGAAGTTCAAACATCTCATGTGCTAGGTGCGTGGGATCTTTTTTAAATATAATTATGCATATGTAGAACTAGGGATATGATCCTGTTAAGTATGATAGTTCTGTCTCATTATTGCAGGATCGACATCCATAGTAACTGTGGTGATCTATCCATTTGTGTGCATGTCTGTGTGTGTGTGTGCGAGCGGGTATACCTATCCTACCCCATAGCGTGATAAATACCTGTTTTTTTTTTCCCTTATGGGGACCACGAAACTGAAAACCAGGAAAACTCTATTTTATAAAAATCTGTGACTGCTGTGGAAAAACTAAAAATGCAAAACCTCTTTTATTTTGCTTGGTTACTTATGGTTATGGTTAGGGCAGGGTGGGGGTTAAGATTGTCATAGTTAGCGTTAGCATTTATCCAATAGAAGTCAATGAGCGGGCCCCATAAGGATAGGTATACCCTATGTGTGTGCATGTGTGTGTTTGTCCCATATTGCCTGGGCTTCAGGATACCTCATAACCCGGAACTTCATCAGAAGTAGTTAGAAAATGGATGAATGGATGGATGGATGGATGGATGGATGGATGGATGGATGGATGGACAGATCAATAAAAGTACAGAACATCCATTTTACAAAGAACCATCAACACTAAATGTATGCACTGGTCATGCTCCTGGAAATTAAACTTCTTTTCTGAAAAGCAGCATGTTCATAAATTAGCTGCTGTTATACCTTGGGGGAACAAATGCAGATGAAATTGTAAAACAAACTGCAGTGGCAAAACAGTTCTGGCTGCCTGTGCTGCCCTGCCTGCCCGCCCTCCTGCCCATTACGTCCTGCCTGTGCCACCCTCCTGCCTGCCCTCCTGCCTGTTTACGTCTTTCCTGTGTGCCCTGCTGCCAGTTATTCTGTATTTACATCCGGACTTAACTAATTGAACCATATAAACCATATAAATCAGGACTTTGTTAACGTGACTTCTGACCTGTGGAGGATGGGCTCCCCCTTTCACTCTGGTTCCTCCAAAGGTTTCTTACTATGACTGAGTTTATCCTTGCCAATGTCGCTTTCTAATTTTTCAGGCTAGATCTTGCTCACTGGGACAATTGGGCAGGGACAAAGTAAAGTGCTTTGAGACAATGTAAGGCTATGAAAATGTACTATACAAAATAAAGTGAATTGACTTGAGTAATGTGGCACAAAGCAACCCTTCTTTGCCACAGGAAATGTCTGGTGCAATTTCTTTTTTAATTGTACATGTCAATTGCATAATACCCTAAACTAATTCATTATTATTTCTATTATTATCATCATCATCAGTATTTCATTAGTATTCCATGGTATTTAGATTTTTCAGGAATCAGTGTGTGTACTGTATACTTTTTAATTTATTTGCACTATGTGTAGTGTCTCTGCAGCTGTATATACTTGCTGCATTATGCACAAGAACTTCCCTCAGGCATCAGTATAGTTAATCAAATGTAATATTTCTTGCTTGTTTATTAAGTTGTTTTAGGTATTTTGTGTGTTCCACTTAATTTAGTGTAATTAGTCCTAGTTGACTCAGGTTTAGTTAGATTTTTCCTTCTGTTGTTCCTCTGCATCATGCTACTGTCATAAAATTTCAATGTCTTACCTAACTTAAGAGTTTTGTGCATTGTGTTTTGGAGAGAAAGAAATCATTACTTTTTTTCTTTAGATTCATCCACTGATTCTATCACCTATGACACATTCCCCCTGAATATTTGTTTGTTTATTTATGTATTTGCTTGGGGGATGGAATTAACAAACAGAAATAACTGAATGAATCAGGGTAGTGAAAAACATTTATAAACTTATCATTTTGGTATTGGTACGATCCTGTTCTGGTTAGTTAGCCGAGGGAGTAAATCATCCGGAGTTTCATCTCTCAATCTCCTCCTACACCCACTCAGCATCACAGTATGGACTCCCCAATGCAACTGATCTGCACGTATTTGTACTCTGGGAGGAAATTGAAGCCCCCATAGGAAAAACTCAAAGCCTACAGACATATGCACAAAACCAGGGGACATGCTCAGTTCTGCAGGCCTGGAAGTGTGAGAGAAGGCTATTTATTGAGTTTCCCCTCTGCCCCTGGTAAAGATGAAACATGCACAAGTCATTAAACACACATATACTTACATGAAAGTCTGACTGATACTGGAGCTTCCAGTGCCCGTAAACCAGGTACTGGGGTACTCCATTTCCTTCTTGATAATTAGCGCCATTGAAAAAAAAACGGTGCCTTTCCTAATATTAACTGACTCTCAGACAAATGTACTGCTTGAAGACCCTGCCACTATTCGCATTTTCCAGCAGGAGTCACAAATCTTCATTGCATTCAGTTTATTCTCAGATGAGCTCATGCATGTTTCTATGTGCATCTTTACACTTAAACAAATACAGCTAACCTCTGTTGTTATATTCCATATATATTTGTCGTGACTGGCCTTTTTTCTCAAATGATGGATTTCTGAAACTAAAACTGACAGTATTCTAAAATATTTATATTGCCACATCATCGACACATGTTCTAATATGACATAGCATTCCCCTGGACCATAGTGCGACTTAGAGACAAGATATAACATGCCCTTCACGGTAAAACACTAGATAGGTGCAACACTTAATGTCAACGTTGTCAATGTCAATGTTGACTTAATGTCAACGTTAAATTCATGGATTCGCAAATTAAGTAACACGGTTACAGTACAAAAACGAGCAGAGCTGTGTATGGCATGACTATCTCGCGGCGGCGACAAAATATGCTTATCCTTCTAATTATTCAGAAGAAAATATATTTGCAAGCACAGCCGTTCACGGCTTCCGTACAAAAAGCTGTCACTACGCTACAGGAAGAATACACGACCAATATAGGATTTACACAAGTCTGCTTCTTTTGTTTTATTTAGTAACAACTTTCACAAAAATTGACAGCAATACTGCTAAAAGTGCAGATCTGTTGCCAAATTAAATAAACAAAGAAATTAATCATAAAAATATTCAAAGTATATACAGCCAGGGGCGCCGCTAGCAATTTTGGGCCCTATGACAAAATATGAGGTTGGGCCCCCCTATCACACCCATTCAGATCTCTGGGGGCCCCTAAAGGGCGTGGGCCCTTAGAATTGTCCCAACTTTCCCCCCCTTAGCGGCGCCCCTGTATACAGCTAACCATTTCCAATCGAAAAGTACATACAAGTCTCCAATATAAGTTATACAATGGAGCGCAGATAAAACTTTTAAATAGTAATTAACCAAACTATATAAAGAATACAAGTTTGAATACAGGTAATTTGTATAAATTTTACTGTGTTCAGACTGAAAAATCAGCACCAGCCTTACACACATTGCAGTTCTGCTTTTTTCTTCTTTTAGCATAATTACCCGTTTCACGTTCACGAGGCAGAAGATCCCTGCAAATGTGAAAATTCACAAGTAACAGGCACCATTAACCTCAAGCCATAACAGTCTGCTAGCCTGAACAATAGCAAACTCTATGTATTACCAATTATTACGCAGGTTGTCACTTTATCAAATCATGACTGTTACTAAGAAGTGGGAGTGAAACGCGTGTCACGAGATCTCGCGATATTACAACATGACGAGATTTCTCGTTGGAGCGAAAAGCCGTTTCACGAATGCGCTGCAAATGAGCTGCTGTAAATATGTCGGCATCTGACTAAATTACTATAGTAGATACCCCAGACACTTTTGAATCTTTTGTGTGTCAGCATTTCGGGTGCCCGGCGGAAAATATAAATGGCGAAAGGGAGACAGACAAAACACGAACCATCTGTAAGGACTGTAGAAAGCTAATGCCGCACACAGCGGCTAATGCTACTACTAACTACTATGCAAAGCCATTTGCAGCACCATCATAGCTCTTTATTTAAATTCACTGCACCGGTGAAGAAAACATTTTTAAAAAAATGTTATGTTTATTATTGGGTGCTTTCCACTTCATGCACCCACATACAGCGCTAGCTTAAAGCAATGCATTCTGGTCCTGACGCAATGCATCATGGTTATATTTTTTATCGCCCGTTGCATTACGTCACCATGTCACATGGTACCAAAACTCCGCGAGAGCAAGACACATCAGGCAGCACCTCTTAGCAGGCTGCACAGGCTGGATCCGCCTCCATTACGACACAACTTTGCCCTTATTGGCTTAAGATTTTAGTTACATACATGACGTTTGTATATCTGCTATTTCTCCCGAGAAGCAGGTAAAGCGGTAACTGCTTTTCAATTAATTTACTTGGTAAAATTAAATTTAAATAAATGATATGAATATTGTAATAGTACTCGTGAGCTTTGTTTGTTGTTAGTTACTGTAATGTTGCGCTGCTTTATTTGTTTAATCGTCTTGTCTGTGAAGACATTCAAGTTAATCAAATAAGAACTGCACTGTACACTGTACATGACCATAAAAACTTTGAATCCTTGAAATAAATGTTTTTGATCTTTTCCTTGGCAGTTATCTTTTTACACAGGGCCTCTATGTACACAATAGTTATTTTTTTCACGACTAACAGTATGGATCAGGAGTTGGTTATTGTAAAAGAAGTAATGTGCATGCAGGTGATATTTGTATAGATTTATATTTACCCCTAGGTGATAAGTTTGACAGTCATTTCTTTTACCGTTTGGCCTCTCGGTTGAACATAATAGTGGCGCGAGCAGCTCCACTTGGTTTTTTAAAAATACTCAGCCATGAACTTTTGGTGAACTCAGGTGAATCCCTTCCTTCAGTAGTAAACCTTGGTAGTTTCAGCCGTTTACACATTGTCTCACTAAAAGGTTGATAATATATTTGTCCTTTTACATAGTGATAAAATATACGCGATAAAAATGTGAATATTCATAGATTCAGGACTAACAAAGTAGCTAACAGAAACTCAGACTAACAAAAGGTGCAAATACATACTCAGTTGGTTCCATTGTGTTGATTACATTATAATGTTTACATTGTAATGATTATATCATGGATATTTGGCATACTTTTTATAAAATCGTAATTCTTATATTCTGCGTTATATAGTGCTAAATAATATTCCATAGATGGATGGACTTTATTAATCCCCGTGGGGAAATTGTGTTTTTTATGTCTCCCTCAACTTACTCTTTGTGGAGTAAGTTGTCCGCGAAGTGCAGCTACCTGTTGGGGCGCCCAGGGAGCTGGGGGTTAAGGGCCTTGCTCAAGGACCCACAGACGTGCTGAGGCTGGGTTAGTTTCAACTGGTGACCTCATTACAGGCACAAGGACTGACCCCTGCCCCCCAACTGTGTATGAGTAGCATTTATGCTGTTTCTTGAGTGTGAGCTAGTACATAAACCAGCTAGTGCTCACCATTGCAAAAATACTCTAGCTTTCTGTCATACACATTTTTTTATTTTCTTACATTGTCCGTTTTTGTTCATAGTCTGTAATATTCTGAATAACGACAATGTAGAGGAAAAACAGATTAAATTCTCCTTGTTTGTAATTTCCCCATGTAATCCACTGCCTTGTGGTAAGAGGTGCAAAAGTCAGACGCGTTGAATGATGAGGATACGATATTGAGTTTAGTTCTTGAGAGGATTTATTCATATGATATTTTAACACACAGTACTTTGAACTGGTTTGTTTGGCGCAAAAGGGCCGATATGCAGACACCATCACACATGGCAAATACGGTCAATGACTGTTTCACTTTGCACCTTCAGCCCTGAGCCGCGTAATCTCAGCACCTTTAATAACAACCATTGCTGCCTCCTACAGGTGGGAATACACTTAGACAATAGTAAATATCACTAAGGCAGGCAAGTACCTCTCGTTTCAAGTGTTGCAATACTATATAACATTATATTATAAACAATAAATACGAATAAATAAAAACATTAAACAAATAAACATAATCAATAATATTCATGAATAATTATGCTTAATATACAAATAAAAGAATAGCTCCTGCAGATGATTTCAGATAACTACTGGAACAATGAGTTCTGGAGGGGAGCAAGCTCTGTTACATGCTATAGAAATGTTGATCTGATTCCTTTCATTATCAGATTGTTACCACTGTTAAAAACCACAGATATTGTATTCTGATTGTATGCATTTCCTTATTAGGGCATGTCAGTTACTTCTGTTAAAAAATCCGTTTATTCTGACGTCGTAAATTTCCTGATCAGAGTTTACCCTCTTTAAAGTGATGGAGGTCCACTTGTGCGAAAGATACATCGATATGCATATGAGATTTCGTTTGTGCCAAAAATATGTAAATAGCACACAGTCCATGTCGACTGAGCATGTGACAAAGAATTTTTCTGTGACAATTCTATTTTGTCAATGAGTTTGTCTGTGGAGCCCCTGAAGGGACCTAATGGTGTCCGCTAATTAGATACCCAGAAATAAACTGTGTGGCTCCTGCCCAAGCATTGCTGCCCAAACAGCAGCTTCCTCCTTATGCCACCGAGGGAGGAGTAGCCAGTGGTTCCCCTGCCCCTTCCCCTCTCCCCCCTGCAGACGAGGATCATAACCATTCAGCACCCGACTCTACCTCCTTCTCGGTGAAGAAGTGCCGTGGCGAAACACTCAGGCAGCAGGACGAGGTAGCAGAAATTCTTGCCCCTATGTTGGTATGTCCAAATCCTCAAGGGGGAGATAAGGTTTGCTCATCTGACACTGTAGATGAAGGAGTTGAACATAAGAACATAAGAACTATACAAACGAGACGAGGCCATTCGGCCCATCAAGCTCGCTTGGGGAGAACTAAACTAATAGCTCAGAGTCGTTAAAATCTTATCTAGCTCTGATTTAAAGGAACCCAAGGATTCAGCTTGCACTACATTATCAGGAAGACTATTCCATACTCTACACGCTGCGTAAAGAAGTGCTTCCTTAAATCCAGCTTGAAATGTTCTCCCGCTAATTTCCACCTATGGCCACGAGTTCGTGTATTTAAACTAATGCTGAAGTAACTATTTGGTTGAACAGCATCCAAACCTGTTAGAATCTTATATACCTGGATCATGTCCCCCCTCAATCTCCTTTGCTTGAGACTGAACAGATTTAGCTCAAGTAACCGTTCCTCGTATGACATTCCTCTAAGACCAGGAATCATTTTTGTGGCCCTACGCTGCACCTTTTCTAAGGCCACAATGTCCTTTTTAAGATATGGTGACCAAACCTGCACACAATATTCTAGGTGAGGTCTCACCAAGGAATTGTATAATCTTAGCATTACCTCCCTTGACTTAAACTCCACACACCTGGAGATATACCCCAACATCCTATTGGCCTTTTTTATTGCTTCCCCACACTGGCGAGAATGGGACATGGAAGCATCAACATACACACCAAGGTCTTTCTCATGATCAGCTACCTTTATTTCAGTGACACCCATGAAATACCTGTACTTTATATTTCTGCTCCCTAGATGGAGTACCTTATATTTATCGACGTTAAATTTCATCTGCCAGGTATCGGCCCAGTCACTAATTAAATCAAGATCCCGCTGTAGCTGCTGAGCCACTAATTCAGTATCTGCTACACCACCCACCTTGGTGTCATCTGCAAATTTCACCAGTTTACTGTATATATTGGTATCCATATCATTTATGTAAATTAGGAACAATAGTGGTCCTAAAATCGAACCCTGCGGTACCCCACTATGAACGCAAGCCCACTGTGAGTTGAAGGACATTGCCAGTGACCTGCTGGACCCCAGGCAGAACAGGCCTCACCATGCGACAGCCCTTCAGAGACTGGTCCTCCTGCGCATGGACTGGGGCATGATGCATCAGTTTAAACAGGAGCCTGGTAAATCCTGCGAGTGCTACACCAAGCGACTGATGGCAGCATTCTCCAACTACAGTGGGATGGACTCCACAACGGACCGAGAGTGTATGTGATGTAAAATACACTAAGATAGGTAAAAACTCTTTTGTGGACTAAGTAAAACAAACATTTTATGTTCTAGTTTTCTTAAAACTACTGAAACAAATAATTGGCTACACTGCAGTTCCGCTGTTTTGTTTGGCACCCCTGCATGTCGTGCATTGTGTGGAAAAAACCTGAAGGCTGAGGAATGTTACGTAACACAGCTAGAATGTAAAAACTCTCTCTGGTGTAATTCACTGCATAAAACCAATGGTGTTAAGTGTGATGTCTTCTTCATAACACTCCCTGATGTTTGTGTCCGTGACCATGAGATAGGGTGGGCTGCTTTTCTTCCTTCCTTTGACTAGTATTCCTCCTAAATTGTTCATCTGTATTTGCTGCATTGGTACTTGATGTGCGTGTGCCTTGTGTCACGATCGCCATTTAACGGGAGCGGCGGACGGGCAGGAAACAGGCAAGGCAGGCAGGATACGGGGATTTATTAGGAACACGGGGTGCAGGAAACATCTCACGCAGACGGACTTCAATGACGGACACTGAACTCTAGTAAGACATGAACTCAAATAGACAGGACTGATTGAAAATAATCGGACACAGCTGGGTACGATCAGGGAAGCACACGTGGATAATCAGGGGGCGTGGCACACACGGTGGTCAGACTGTCCGGGACCTCCTCGGGGACTAGGGCAGGAAAGTCTGGAGCTGGGTCAGGGACAGGAGTGGGGCCAGGAACAAGAGCCCCAGGGGGCACAGTCATTTGAGGCGGAGGGAGCGCCTCGGGCGTGGGCTCTGGGGCCGCAGGGGGCAGCGGAGGCGGCTGCTCAGGAGCTACGGGCAAAGCAGGCGGCGGCTGCTCGGGCTCTGGGGCCGCAGGGGGCAGCGGAGGCGGCTGCTCGGGCTGCGCAGGAGCTATGGGCGACGAAGGCAACTGCTCAGACGCTGTAGCAGGAACCCAGGACTTTATGCTCAGCCCACTGCTGTTAACTCCGATGACTCACAACTGAGCAGCAATGCACATTTCGAATTCCATCATCAACATCAGGCAGATGACAAGACTGTTGTGGGTCTCATCAATAAAAACGGTGACTCAGCATACAAAGAGGAAGTGTGATGACTATCGGACTGCTGCAGAGCCAACAACCTGTCTCTGAATGTTGACCAAAGAGATGGTTGTTGACGTTAGAAGAACACAAAACACAGAGTGACCACTCTCTGCTGCACATCGATGGCTCATCTGTGGAGATCGTAGAGAGTACCAGATTCCTTGTTGTCCATCTGGCGGAGAATCTCACCAGGTCCTTCAACATCAGCTCCATAGTAAGGAAAGCACAGCAGCACCTCTACTCTCCACGGAAGCTCAGAAAAGCCCATCTCCCATTCTCACACTCTATTGGGGAACTGTTGAAAGCACCCTGAGCAGCTGCATCACGGTCTGCTTTGAGAACTGTGTCGCCTCAGATCACAAGTCCCTACAACAGATAGTGATGACAGGTGAGAAAATCATTGGGAGTATCGTGTTAGAGAAATATGTACTTTTTTTATCATCATTTTGCTAGACGCTTAGAAACAACACCCTGCCGCAGCTTGATCTTAATTGAGCAATAACACGTCTCAAGAACTGTCGCTTGAATATTTCCACCCCATATATGGTGACAAACAATGTTCAATGTCAGTTGCATATCCTGTTTGTGTACCTCAATAAAAGACACTGCGAGGGGAGTTACTCTTTCGAAGTTGGCTGAGTTCGACTGAGAGGCTGACACCTCGAGGTCAGGACCGGGCTTCCCTTTGTAAGGAAAAGTGGTAAAAATGTCCCAAGGTTCTTGGTTGATCATTTGAATGCAGACAATGTTAGGAATTTATGATCATGGGGGAAGCCAGGGAGAGAATGGGGGTTCCAGTTGGCACCACTATGGTGATAAGGATAAGATAAGGTGATAAGAATTGAATTACAATGATCATAAAAGTCTCCACCCTGTCCTGTCCCGTCCCTGTCTCAGGATCCTCACACTCCAGGGGGTCACTCTTTATATGTAAATTCACTCACAACACCTACACACAACACCTTGGTGGGGAGGGCCTTTTTGGGTATAAAGGGGGGTGAAGAACTGTCTTCAATTTGTATCTGAGCTGCCTTTCAGTACCCGGTGTGTCTCTACACTGTATTACATTGTATTATTTTTGCTGTTCAATAAACCATCATTTTGCTGAAACTGCGGAGACTCTGCAAGTGGATTCCCTACACCTTGCAGCAAGTAAAACGTCATCACAGCTGTCTGCGTTGTTCTGTGTTCAGAGACTGGTTTGTTTCCAGCGCATCTTCAGAAGAAGATAACCCTAACATATCTCTCCCCTCCATCACAGATATTCACACCACACACTGCATCCGCAAAGCCACCACCATTGTGGATGACCCCACCCACCCCTCACATTATCGTTTCACCCTCCTGCCTTCTGGAAATAGGTCCCGGAGCATTCGGGCCTTTACAGCCAGACTCAAACAGCTTTATCCCCCATGCCGTCAGACTACTGAACTCTCAGGGACTAATCTGATACCACACACACATACACTCATTAACACACTTTATTATTTAACTACTATTTTTTATCTTATTGTCGCCATGTTTACAGTTACTTTTATTTATTTTTATTGCTACCTCATTGGACAACCAAACTGCGCCTTCTCAGTACTGGGTTTACTGTGCTGTTTGTGCTCGTTGGTGTCAGTTGTCCTCTCTTTTTGCACTGTCCTGCAATGTTTGCACAGTTTTTGCTCATTATGCACCATACAGTATGTTGCTAGGTTGGTATGTGTTAGTCTTCTGTTAATTTAAGTAGCACCTTGGTCCGAGGGAAACAGTTTCTTTTGTAACTGTACTATACTCAACTGTGTAAAGTTAAAAATAACATTAAAGACCTACTTGACTTTTACTGAACAGGTGCTAAAGTGAAATTACTTGCTTCTGGGAAAGAACTCCAGCTGAAATTCTGTACAACAATTATGGGAGACATATGGGAAGGACGCGGTGTCAGACCTGCCCCAGTGGGACGAATGTGGTTTTCCTAGTAACAGCAGCTTCAGTCCCAATCAGATAAGCCAGATGCGTCTGAAATTAGAGGAACGGGATCAGACTGGTTGCTCAGGGACTAATGTGGTAGAACTAAAACAGAGACAAATTGGACGGTGTTTCAATTGTGGGAAAATGAG
>NW_026043011.1:22500-35000 GCF_023856365.1 Brienomyrus brachyistius | reverse complement strand
TTCTTAAGGCTATAAAGCCAAAGTGTGCATCAAATTAAAGGACAATATTTGTGGTCCACAAAGAGACCAGACAAATGTCTATAGCCCCAGCAGTCAGAATCACGCAGAGAGAAAACTCTGGAACTGTGGGGAAGAAATTGAGCACAATGCACAAATACATTACAGGAGCCATGATGTATTTAATTGATGACTGTGATTTTCTTGTGATTTTTGATAAATTAAATGTTTGCTCATTCGAATGTCTGCACTATCAACTAATAGGGAATTCTTTTTGAAATTCTGAAAATAAAATACTTGAGTATCTTCATACAGACACACACACACATATACATCTATAACACAAGTAACATTTACCAGTGACCTACAATATAGCCTTGATATATACACACACACACATACAGACACCCATCCCCAGCAGGCTGCGAATGCATATACAGTGAGGACTCTGACACTAAGTGCTTGTGATGTGTGGCTGACCTGCAGGTCACATAGATATTTGTTACTTTATAAAATAATAATAATAAAAACCCATATATACTAACATGTCCTCACTAAATCTCGCTCCAAGCTAGCGGGAGCTGTGAGCAAATGAAATGGATATGTCCTCTTTGTTTCTGAAAAGCAGCACTATGCTCTTATGCAGCTAGGAATAAGGATGAGCCAAGTGGCCTAACAGTATGCAAAAGATAAAAATGCAGCTAAGGGAAAATATTAATGCATAATCGTATGGTCCGAGATCATTTATATATATGTACCCACTCCTGACATGGAGCTATATACAAAATACCTGTGTGATACTTAATCACACCAAGGACCATTTAGGCAATAAAAGGCCTCAAGTTTTACCAGTGCGACCCACAGGTCATTTACACAAACAGTTAACATTAGCATCTGAGATGAGGGGACACAGACTTTGGAAGGGCATGACAGCCAGAGTCAGTTCTGTTTGCACTCCTACCTGAGGCTATAAAGTCAAAGTGTGCATCAAATTAAAGGACAATATTTGTGGTCCACAAAGAGACCGGACAAATGTCTATAGCCCCAGCAGTCATAGAGCAACCCTCAAAAATATTAGGAGCATTATAGACTTTATGACAGTGATCTGTACAGGAGAGGCAGCCTGGGAAATGGCTACCACATCTAAGGAAGGCGGCAGGCATGGAAATTACCCACAGCTGATATGGGGACATTGGCCCTTCGATCATCGGATTAAATTATGATCTTCCATATTAATCTAGAGATTGGAAAAACTTGTATAATTACAGCTAATATTCATCTCGTGACTATCCAGCAGAAATCACTGCAAGAATGCACTTATAGAAATTTATTCACTAGGCATCTCAGTATCTTCCCCTCAGTTTAAATGCATTCTTGTCCCCCAACAGAACTGGGAAGGCAGCTATCAGACAGCTGCAGCAGAGGTGTTAAGTGGGCACTTAGTCAAACAATACAAATGGCTTGCTCTTCCACAGACCAATGGCTGACTAGAATCACGCAGAGAGAAAACTCTGGAACAGTGGGGAAGAAATTGAACACAATGCACAAATACATTACAGGAGCCATGATGTATTTAATTGATGACTGTGATTTTCTTGTGATTTTTGATAAATTAAATGTTTGCTCATTCGAATGTCTGCACTATCAACTAATAGGGAATTCTTTTTGAAATTCTGAAAATAAAATACTTGAGTATCTTCATACAGACACACACACACATATACATCTATAACACAATTAACATTTACCAGTGATCTACAATATAGCCTTGATATATACACACACACACATACAGACACCCATCCCCAGCAGGCTGCGAATGCATATACAGTGAGGACTCTGACACTAAGTGCTTGTGATGTGTGGCTGACCTGCAGGTCACATAGATATTTGTTACTTTATAAAATAATAATAATAAAAACCCATATATACTAACATGTCCTCACTAAATCTCGCTCCAAGCTAGCGGGAGCTGTGAGCAAATGAAATGGATATGTCCTCTTTGTTTCTGAAAAGCAGCACTATGCTCTTATGCAGCTAGGAATAAGGATGAGCCAAGTGGCCTAACAGTATGCAAAAGATAAAAATGCAGCTAAGGGAAAATATAAATGCATAATCGTATGGTCCGAGATCATTTATATATATGTACCCACTCCTGACATGGAGCTATATACAAAATACCTGTGTGATACTTAATCACACCAAGGACCATTTAGGCAATAAAAGGCCTCAAGTTTTACCAGTGCGACCCACAGGTCATTTACACAAACAGTTAACATTAGCATCTGAGATGAGGGGACACAGACTTTGGAAGGGCATGACAGCCAGAGTCAGTTCTGTTTGCACTCCTACCTGAGGCTATAAAGTCAAAGTGTGCATCAAATTAAAGGACAATATTTGTGGTCCACAAAGAGACCGGACAAATGTCTATAGCCCCAGCAGTCATAAAGCAACCCTCAAAAATATTAGGAGCATTATAGACTTTATGACAGTGATCTGTACAGGAGAGGCAGCCTGGGAAATGGCTACCACATCTAAGGAAGGCGGCAGGCATGGAAATTACCCACAGCTGATATGGGGACATTGGCCCTTCGATCATCGGATTAAATTATGATCTTCCATATTAATCTAGAGATTGGAAAAACTTGTATAATTACAGCTAATATTCATCTCGTGACTATCCAGCAGAAATCACTGCAAGAATGCACTTATAGAAATTTATTCACTAGGCATCTCAGTATCTTCCCCTCAGTTTAAATGCATTCTTGTCCCCCAACAGACTGGGAAGGCAGCTATCAGACAGCTGCAGCAGAGGTGTTAAGTGGGCACTTAGTCAAACAGTACAAATGGCTTGCTCTTCCACAGAGCAAAGGCTGACTAGAATCACGCAGAGAGAAAACTCTGGAACAGTGGGGAAGAAATTGAACACAATGCACAAATACATTACAGGAGCCATGATGTATTTAATTGATGACTGTGATTTTCTTGAGATTTTTGATAAATTAAATGTTTGCTCATTCGAATGTCTGCCCTATCAACTAATAGGGAATTCTTTTTGAAATTCTGAAAATAAAATACCTGAGTATCTTCATAGAGACACACATATATATCTATAACATAATTAACATTTACCAGTGACCTACAATATAGCCTTGATATATACACACACACACACACACACACATACAGACACCCATCCCCAGCAGGCTGCGAATGCAAACACAGTGAGGACCCTGACACTAAGTGCTTGTGATGTGTGGCTGACCTGCAGGTCACATAGATATTTGTTACTTTATAAAATAATAATAATAAAAACCCATATATACTAACATGTCCTCACTAAATCTCGCTCCAAGCTAGCGGGAGCTGTGAGCAAATGAAATGGATATGTCCTCTTTGTTTCTGAAAAGCAGCACTATGCTCTTATGCAGCTAGGAATAAGGATGAGCCAAGTGGCCTAACAGTATGCAAAAGATAAAAATGCAGCTAAGGGAAAATATAAATGCATAATCGTATGGTCCGAGATCATTTATATATATGTACCCACTCCTGACATGGAGCTATATACAAAATACCTGTGTGATACTTAATCACACCAAGGACCATTTAGGCAATAAAAGGCCTCAAGTTTTACCAGTGCGACCCACAGGTCATTTACACAAACAGTTAACATCAGCATCTGAGATGAGGGGACACAGACTTTGGAAGGGCATGACAGCCAGAGTCAGTTCTGTTTGCACTCCTACCTGAGGCTATAAAGTCAAAGTGTGCATCAAATTAAAGGACAATATTTGTGGTCCACAAAGAGACCGGACAAATGTCTATAGCCCCAGCAGTCATAGAGCAACCCTCAAAAATATTAGGAGCATTATAGACTTTATGACAGTAATCTGTACAGGAGAGGCAGCCTGGGAAATGGCTACCACATCTAAGGAAGGCGGCAGGCATGGAAATTACCCACAGCTGATATGGGGACATTGGCCCTTCGATCATCGGATTAAATTATGATCTTCCATATTAATCTAGAGATTGGAAAAACTTGTATAATTACAGCTCATATTCATCTCATGACTATCCAGCAGAAATCACTGCAAGAATGCACTTATAGAAATTTATTCACTAGGCATCTCAGTATCTTCCCCTAAGTTTAAATGCATTCTTGTCCCCCAACAGACTGGGAAGGCAGCTATCAGACAGCTGCAGCAGAGGTGTTAAGTGGGCACTTAGTCAAACAATACAAGTGGCTTGCTCTTCCACAGACCAATGGCTGACTGGAATCACGCAGAGAGAAAACTCTATAGAACTGTGGGGAAGAAATTGAGCACAATGCACAAATACATTACAGGAGCCATGATGTATTTAGTTGATGACTGTGATTTTCTTGTGATTTTGATAAATTATTTTATTTTGATATGCGGGGCATGGCGGTAGCTTCCTCTGACTGACACATAAGAAAGCAATGTGTCCCTCACAGTGACACTGGGGGTGGGGTGTGTGGGGCTACGGGAGGCAGGGGTGTGGGACGCAGTCAGAATGGTATATTAATTAAGAGGAGACATGCATATGTAAAGTCACTCTGCCTCTGCTTCCAGCGAGACCAGAGCTCCAGATTCTGTTGAAGATTTTACCTTTTGTTGAACAGCGTCTCAAGAATGCCTTCCAAGTCGTAAGTTATGGTGAATTTATTATTGCATTTGAATCTGGAGAAATTGTGGATGAACTTGTTCTACTTTACTGACACTGTGCAAAAGTCTCTGTCCACTGACTGCTATTGTTAAAACTTAAATTGCATCCATTACACAACTAAAAGTATTTTTTGAAGCAACTTAGTTTAAATATAAGTGTAGAATATTATTTTGTCATTTGCTGTGTTCACAAATGGTTTATATTGCTGTATATATGTTGATGATGACTGAAATGTGTATTTATTCAACTAAAAGTAATGTATCAAATATAATCTTAATTCATGACTTTTTTATTTTTCTTTTTATCCCCAGTGCTTCCAGGAAGCATTTCCTGCTCTGCCCCGTGTGCAAGAAGACACAAGCAAACCTCTCAGTGCATCTGACTAAAGTGTGCATGAAGAGGTGTTCAAAAGAGGCTATCCAGGAAGTTATGCAGAAGGAAAAGCAGGATTCCTTTGAACTTCTGCAGTGGGGCAGGGACTTCAGCTACAGCCTCCTGCAGGAGATTTTTAATGACACTAATCCAATGAGCAGGTTGGTGGGAAAACTCTTTGATTTTTGATAAATTAAATGTTTGCTCATTCGAATGTCTGCACTATCAACTAATAGGGAATTCTTTTTGAAATTCTGAAAATAAAATACCTGAGTATCTTCATAGAGACACACATATACATCTATAACACAATTAACATTTACCAGTGATCTACAATATAGCCTTGATATATACACACACACACATACAGACACCCATCCCCAGCAGGCTGCGGATGCATACACAGTGAGGACTCTGACACTAAGTGCTTGTGATGTGTGGCTGACCTGCAGGTCACATAGATATTTGTTACTTTATAAAATAATAATAATAAAAACCCATATATACTAACATGTCCTCACTAAATCTCGCTCCAAGCTAGCGGGAGCTGTGAGCAAATGAAATGGATATGTCCTCTTTGTTTCTGAAAAGCAGCACTATGCTCTTATGCAGCTAGGAATAAGGATGAGCCAAGTGGCCTAACAGTATGCAAAAGATAAAAATGCAGCTAAGGGAAAATATAAATGCATAATCGTATGGTCCGAGATCATTTATATATATGTACCCACTCCTGACATGGAGCTATATACAAAATACCTGTGTGATACTTAATCACACCAAGGACCATTTAGGCAATAAAAGGCCTCAAGTTTTACCAGTGCGACCCACAGGTCATTTACACAAACAGTTAACATTAGCATCTGAGATGAGGGGACACAGACTTTGGAAGGGCATGACAGCCAGAGTCAGTTCTGTTTGCACTCCTACCTGAGGCTATAAAGTCAAAGTGTGCATCAAATTAAAGGACAATATTTGTGGTCCACAAAGGGACCGGACAAATGTCTATTGCCCCAGCAGTCATAGAGCAACCCTCAAAAATATTAGGAGCATTATAGACTTTATGACAGTGATCTGTACAGGAGAGGCAGCCTGGGAAATGGCTACCACATCTAAGGAAGGCGGCAGGCATGGAAATTACCCACAGCTAATATGGGGACATTGGCCCTTCGATCATCGGATTAAATTATGATCTTCCATATTAATCTAGAGATTGGAAAAACTTGTATAATTACAGCTCATATTCATCTCGTGACTATCCAGCAGAAATCACTGCAAGAATGCACTTATAGAAATTTATTCACTAGGCATCTCAGTATCTTCCCCTCAGTTTAAATGCATTCTTGTCCCCCAACAGACTGGGAAGGCAGCTATCAGACAGCTGCAGCAGAGGTGTTAAGTGGGCACTTAGTCAAACAATACAAGTGGCTTGCTCTTCCACAGACCAATGGCTGACTGGAATCACGCAGAGAGAAAACTCTATGGAACTGTGGGGAAGAAATTGAGCACAATGCACAAATACATTACAGGAGCCATGATGTATTTAGTTGATGACTGTGATTTTCTTGTGATTTTGATAAATTATTTTATTTTGATATGCGGGGCATGGCGGTAGCTTCCTCTGACTGACACATAAGAAAGCAATGTGTCCCTCACAGTGACACTGGGGGTGGGGTGTGTGGGGCTACGGGAGGCAGGGGTGTGGGACGCAGTCAGAATGGTATATTAATTAAGAGGAGACATGCATATGTAAAGTCACTCTGCCTCTGCTTCCAGCGAGACCAGAGCTCCAGATTCTGTTGAAGATTTTACCTTTTGTTGAACAGCGTCTCAAGAATGCCTTCCAAGTCGTAAGTTA
Organism: Brienomyrus brachyistius; assembly: GCF_023856365.1. Lineage (NCBI taxonomy): Eukaryota > Metazoa > Chordata > Actinopteri > Osteoglossiformes > Mormyridae > Brienomyrus > Brienomyrus brachyistius. The sequence continues at coordinate 28,090 of NW_026043011.1, read as the reverse complement.
TGGTGAATTTATTATTGCATTTGAATCTGGAGAAATTGTGGATGAACTTGTTCTACTTTACTGACACTGTGCAAAAGTCTCTGTCCACTGACTGCTATTGTTAAAACTTAAATTGCATCCATTACACAACTAAAAGTATTTTTTGAAGCAACTTAGTTTAAATATAAGTGTAGAATATTATTTTGTCATTTGCTGTGTTCACAAATGGTTTATATTGCTGTATATATGTTGATGATGACTGAAATGTGTATTTATTCAACTAAAAGTAATGTATCAAATATAATCTTAATTCATGACTTTTTTATTTTTCTTTTTATCCCCAGTGCTTCCAGGAAGCATTTCCTGCTCTGCCCCGTGTGCAAGAAGACACAAGCAAACCTCTCAGTGCATCTGACTAAAGTGTGCATGAAGAGGTGTTCAAAAGAGGCTATCCAGGAAGTTATGCAGAAGGAAAAGCAGGATTCCTTTGAACTTCTGCAGTGGGGCAGGGACTTCAGCTACAGCCTCCTGCAGGAGATTTTTAATGACACTAATCCAATGAGCAGGTTGGTGGGAAAACTCTTTGATTTTTGATAAATTAAATGTTTGCTCATTCGAATGTCTGCACTATCAACTAATAGGGAATTCTTTTTGAAATTCTGAAAATAAAATACCTGAGTATCTTCATAGAGACACACATATACATCTATAACACAATTAACATTTACCAGTGATCTACAATATAGCCTTGATATATACACACACACACATACAGACACCCATCCCCAGCAGGCTGCGGATGCATACACAGTGAGGACTCTGACACTAAGTGCTTGTGATGTGTGGCTGACCTGCAGGTCACATAGATATTTGTTACTTTATAAAATAATAATAATAAAAACCCATATATACTAACATGTCCTCACTAAATCTCGCTCCAAGCTAGCGGGAGCTGTGAGCAAATGAAATGGATATGTCCTCTTTGTTTCTGAAAAGCAGCACTATGCTCTTATGCAGCTAGGAATAAGGATGAGCCAAGTGGCCTAACAGTATGCAAAAGATAAAAATGCAGCTAAGGGAAAATATAAATGCATAATCGTATGGTCCGAGATCATTTATATATATGTACCCACTCCTGACATGGAGCTATATACAAAATACCTGTGTGATACTTAATCACACCAAGGACCATTTAGGCAATAAAAGGCCTCAAGTTTTACCAGTGCGACCCACAGGTCATTTACACAAACAGTTAACATTAGCATCTGAGATGAGGGGACACAGACTTTGGAAGGGCATGACAGCCAGAGTCAGTTCTGTTTGCACTCCTACCTGAGGCTATAAAGTCAAAGTGTGCATCAAATTAAAGGACAATATTTGTGGTCCACAAAGGGACCGGACAAATGTCTATTGCCCCAGCAGTCATAGAGCAACCCTCAAAAATATTAGGAGCATTATAGACTTTATGACAGTGATCTGTACAGGAGAGGCAGCCTGGGAAATGGCTACCACATCTAAGGAAGGCGGCAGGCATGGAAATTACCCACAGCTAATATGGGGACATTGGCCCTTCGATCATCGGATTAAATTATGATCTTCCATATTAATCTAGAGATTGGAAAAACTTGTATAATTACAGCTCATATTCATCTCGTGACTATCCAGCAGAAATCACTGCAAGAATGCACTTATAGAAATTTATTCACTAGGCATCTCAGTATCTTCCCCTCAGTTTAAATGCATTCTTGTCCCCCAACAGACTGGGAAGGCAGCTATCAGACAGCTGCAGCAGAGGTGTTAAGTGGGCACTTAGTCAAACAATACAAGTGGCTTGCTCTTCCACAGACCAATGGCTGACTGGAATCACGCAGAGAGAAAACTCTATGGAACTGTGGGGAAGAAATTGAGCACAATGCACAAATACATTACAGGAGCCATGATGTATTTAGTTGATGACTGTGATTTTCTTGTGATTTTGATAAATTATTTTATTTTGATATGCGGGGCATGGCGGTAGCTTCCTCTGACTGACACATAAGAAAGCAATGTGTCCCTCACAGTGACACTGGGGGTGGGGTGTGTGGGGCTACGGGAGGCAGGGGTGTGGGACGCAGTCAGAATGGTATATTAATTAAGAGGAGACATGCATATGTAAAGTCACTCTGCCTCTGCTTCCAGCGAGACCAGAGCTCCAGATTCTGTTGAAGATTTTACCTTTTGTTGAACAGCGTCTCAAGAATGCCTTCCAAGTCGTAAGTTATGGTGAATTTATTATTGCATTTGAATCTGGAGAAATTGTGGATGAACTTGTTCTACTTTACTGACACTGTGCAAAAGTCTCTGTCCACTGACTGCTATTGTTAAAACTTAAATTGCATCCATTACACAACTAAAAGTATTTTTTGAAGCAACTTAGTTTAAATATAAGTGTAGAATATTATTTTGTCATTTGCTGTGTTCACAAATGGTTTATATTGCTGTATATATGTCGATGATGACTGAAATGTGTATTTATTCAACTAAAAGTAATGTATCAAATATAATCTTAATTCATGACTTTTTTATTTTTCTTTTTATCCCCAGTGCTTCCAGGAAGCATTTCCTGCTCTGCCCCGTGTGCAAGAAGACACAAGCAAACCTCTCAGTGCATCTGACTAAAGTGTGCATGAAGAGGTGTTCAAAAGAGGCTATCCAGGAAGTTATGCAGAAGGAAAAGCAGGATTCCTTTGAACTTCTGCAGTGGGGCAGGGACTTCAGCTACAGCCTCCTGCAGGAGATTTTTAATGACACTAATCCAATGAGCAGGTTGGTGGGAAAACTCTTTAGCCTTTTTTACACATCTCACGTCTTTCTTCTGTATGACATTTACTAACAGTTTTTTTATTTACTTTATTCATTTGAAAGGTTGGTCCAGGAGCTGGAGCGTCGGCACATGGTGGTGATTGACAACCCCTCCCCAGCATGATGTATATAATTGAAGACTGTGATTTTCTTGTTAATTTAATAAATTAAATGTTTGCTCATTCGAATGTCTGCCTTATTAATTAATGGGTAATCAGGGTTCGATTGAGAAGAGGGAGCCTGAGAATCAGCTAGCACATCCAAGGAAGGCAGCAGGCGCACAAATTACAAACTCCTGACACAGGGAGGTAGTGACAAAAAATAACCATGCAGGACTCTGTCGAGGCCTTTTGGTCAAGATGTTAAATTATGATCTTCCATATTAATCTAGAGGTTGTATAACTGATATAATTACACCTCCAATATATTGTGTCAAATTAGAGTCACCATATGCTTCTTTCTTTCAATTATAAGCTACGGCCAGGTGCTGAGGAAAAAAAAAAAGTTTAAAATACTGATTATAAACCCAGTGGTTTTAGAGCAATGCAACAAAATATTAGGATATTCTCCTCTTGCTGCCAGGGCTTTTGTTTGATTGCTGGCAGTTTCACACCTCTGTTATGCACACAGACAGTTACCCATCCCCCAGCATGCTGCGAAAGCCAGACATCACACCTTGGTCCCAATAGATTAAAGTCCCAAAGCTGACTAGCCACTGCCGGACCTCCAGCCCAGGTAGAGGGGAGCCTGAACGGCCAGGACGGGTGGGCCCTCCTGATGTTGGGCCAGCTGAGGGGTGAGTCAGTGTGGTAGGCAAAGGGACGCATATGGCTCTGCGGAAACAGGTCCCTACCCAGTCCCAGCAGACTGGGAAAGACAGATTCAAACCAATGTCTGGCATGCAGATCACATATGTTTCACCACAAATAAAATGAATACAATATTTGTAGGGTTTAAAAAACATGATGACTAATAGGACCATTTAGGGAATAAAAGGCCTCAAGTTTTACCAGTGCGACCCACAGGTCATTTACGCAGGCTGTTAACATCAGCATCTGAGATGAGGGGACACAGACTTTGGAAAGGCATGACAGTCAGTTCAGAAGCCTGAAACAGATGCCTGAAAGGAATCATGCTTTCATTTTACAGTTTGCAAGGGAATTAGCAAGATATCTATAGTAAAATCACAGACTTCAAAGCAATGTATTCAGTAAAAATAGCTCAACTGGTCAGGCCTGATCTGCAGCAGCATCAAAGATAATAGAAAATATACACAGGCAAATAACGCTGAAAACCTACAATATTTGCGGAGTTTAAAAAAAACATGATGACTAATAGGACCATTTAGGGAATAAAAGTCCTCAAGTTTTACCAGTGCGACCCACAGGTCATTTACGCAGGCTGTTAACATCAGCATCTGAGATGAGGGGACACAGACTTTGGAAAGGCATGACAGTCAGGTCAGAATCCTGAAACAGATGCCTGAAAGGAATCATGCTTTCATTTTACAGTTTGCAAGGGAATTAGCAAGATATCCATAGTAAAATCACAGACTTCAAAGCAATGTATTCAGTAAAAATAGCTCAACTGGTCAGGCCTGATCTGCAGCAGCATCAAAGATAATAGAAAATATACACAGGCAAATAACGCTGAAAACCTACAATATTTGCGGAGTTTAAAAAAAACATGATGACTAATAGGACCATTTAGGGAATAAAAGGCCTCAAGTTTAACCAGTGCGACCCACAGGTCATTTACGAAGGCTGTTAACATCAGCATCTGAGATGAGGGGACACAGACTTTGGAAAGGCATGACAGTCAGTTCAGAATCCTGAAACAGATGCCTGAAAGGAATCATGCTTTCATTTTACAGTTTGCAAGGGAATTAGCAAGATATCCATAGTAAAATCACAGACTTCAAAGCAATGTATTCAGTAAAAATAGCTCAACTGGTCAGGCCTGATCTGCAGCAGCATCAAAGATAATAGAAAATATACACAGGCAAATAACGCTGAAAACCTACAATATTTGCGGAGTTTAAAAAAAACATGATGACTAATAGGACCATTTAGGGAATAAAAGTCCTCAAGTTTTACCAGTGCGACCCACAGGTCATTTACGCAGGCTGTTAACATCAGCATCTGAGATGAGGGGACACAGACTTTGGAAAGGCATGACAGTCAGTTCAGAATCCTGAAACAGATGCCTGAAAGGAATCATGCTTTCATTTTACAGTTTGCAAGGGAATTAGCAAGATATCCATAGTAAAATCACAGACTTCAAAGCAATGTATTCAGTAAAAATAGCTCAACTGGTCAGGCCTGATCTGCAGCAGCATCAAAGATAATAGAAAATATACACAGGCAAATAACGCTGAAAACCTACAATATTTGCGGAGTTTAAAAAAAACATGATGACTAATAGGACCATTTAGGGAATAAAAGGCCTCAAGTTTAACCAGTGCGACCCACAGGTCATTTACGAAGGCTGTTAACATCAGCATCTGAGATGAGGGGACACAGACTTTGGAAGGGCATGTGTGTCTGTGTGTGTGTTAATTCTTGAGGCCTTTTATTCCCTAAATGGTCCTATTAGTAGTGACCTAAATATTTCTCTTAAATGTCATTAATCCAAAACATTGAGCACTGAACAATGGAGATGATCACTGGAATTCAACTGAAAGTCACTAATAAGGAGAATTTACCATAATGCAAACATTTTTTATCCAACTATTTAGTTGCAAATTCCTCAGCCTGTGAGTCATCAGCAT
>NW_026043011.1:10000-17500 GCF_023856365.1 Brienomyrus brachyistius | reverse complement strand
GTAGGAACAACTTTCATGCCTGTCCTGACCATACAGAACTGATAACACTAGAAAGTTATATCTCTAATTAAAGTACAGGGTCTGACCTTTAAAATGAACCCAAAAATGTATTTATTTAAGCAGAGGTTTTGATAAAAAACCCTAAAATGTTTGGGCTAGTTTTCAGGTTTCAGCAATACTGCCATCCAAAAAGTAGGAACAACTTTCAGGCCTGTCCTCACCCTACAGAACTGATAACACTAGAAAATCATACCTCTAATTAAAGTACAGGGTCTGCCCTTTAAAATGAACCCCAAAATGTATTTATTTAAGCAGAGGTTTTGATGAAAAACCCTAAAATGTTTGGGCTAGTTTTCAGGTTTCAGCAATACTGCCATCCAAAAAGTAGGAACAACTTTCAGGCCTGTCCTGACCATATAGAACTGATAACACTAGAAAGTTATATCTCTAATTAAAGTACAGGGTCTGCCCTTTAAAATGAACCCAAAAACATATTTATTTAAGCATAGCTTTTGATAAAAAACCCTAAAATGTGTGGGCTAGTTTTCAGGTATCAGCAATACTGCCATCCAAAAAGTAGGAACAACTTTCAGGCCTGTCCTCACCCTACAGAACTGATAACACTAGAAAATCATACCTCAAATTAAAGGACAGGGTCTGACCTTTAAATTGAACCCAAAAATGTATTTATTTAAGCAGAGCTTTTGATAAAAAACCCTAAAATGTGTGGGCTAGTTTTCAGCAATAGTGCAATCCAAGAAGTAGGGACAACTTTCAGGCCTGTCCTCACCCCATAGAATTGGTCACACTAGAGAATCATACTTCTAATTAAAAGTCAGGGTCTGCCCTTTAAAATGAACCCAAAAATGTATTTATTTAAGCAGAGCTTTTGATGAAATACCCTAAAATGTTTGGGCTAGTTTTCAGGTTTCAGCAACACTGCCATCCAAGAAGTAGGGACAACTTTCAGGCCTTTCATCATCCCATAGAATTGGTCACACTAGAAAGTTATATCTCTAATTAAAGTACAGGGTCTGCCCTTTAAAATGAACCCAAAAACATATTTATTTAAGCAGAGCTTTTGATAAAAAACCCTAAAATGTTTGGGCTAGTTTTCAGGTTTCAGCAATACTGCCATCCAAAAAGTAGGAACAACTTTCATGCCTGTCCTGACCATACAGAACTGATAACACTAGAAAGTTATATCTCTAATTAAAGTACAGGGTCTGACCTTTAAAATGAACCCAAAAATGTATTTATTTAAGCAGAGGTTTTGATAAAAAACCCTAAAATGTTTGGGCTAGTTTTCAGGTTTCAGCAATACTGCCATCCAAGAAAGTAGGGACAACTTTCAGGCCTGTCCTCATCCCATAGAATTGGTCACACTAGAGAATCATACCTCTAATTAAAAGTCAGGGTCTGACCTTTAAAATGAACCCAAAAATGTATTTATTTAAGCAGAGGTTTTGATGAAAAACCCTAAAATGTTTGGGCTAGTTTTCAGGTTTCAGCAATACTGCCATCCAAAAAGTAGGAACAACTTTCAGGCCTGTCCTGACCATATAGAACTGATAACACTAGAAAGTTATATCTCTAATTAAAGTACAGGGTCTGCCCTTTAAAATGAACCCAAAAATGTATTTATTTAAGCAGAGCTTTTGATGAAATACCCTAAAATGTTTGGGCTAGTTTTCAGGTTTCAGCAACACTGCCATCCAAGAAGTAGGGACAACTTTCAGGCCTTTCATCATCCCATAGAATTGGTCACACTAGAAAGTTATATCTCTAATTAAAGTACAGGGTCTGCCCTTTAAAATGAACCCAAAAACATATTTATTTAAGCAGAGCTTTTGATAAAAAACCCTAAAATGTTTGGGCTAGTTTTCAGGTTTCAGCAATACTGCCATCCAAAAAGTAGGAACAACTTTCAGGCCTGTCCTGACCATTCAGAACTGATAACACTAGAAAATCATACCTCAAATTAAAGGACAGGGTCTGACCTTTAAAATGAACCCAAAAATGTATTTATTTAAGCAGAGCTTTTGATAAAAAAACCCTAAAATGTGTGGGCTAGTTTTCAGCAATAGTGCAATCCAAGAAGTAGGGACAACTTTCAGGCCTGTCCTCACCCCATAGAATTGGTCACACTAGAGAATCATACTTCTAATTAAAAGTCAGGGTCTGCCCTTTAAAATGAACCCAAAAATGTATTTATTTAAGCAGAGCTTTTGATAAAAAACCCTAAAATGTTTGGGCTAGTTTTCAGGTTTCAGCAATACTGTCATCCAAAAAGTAGGAACAACTTTCAGGCCTGTCCTGACCATACAGAACTGATAACACTAGAAAATCATACCTCAAATTAAAGGACAGGGTCTGACCTTTAAAATGAACCCAAAAATGTATTTATTTAAGCAGAGGTTTTGATGAAAAACCCTAAAATGTTTGGGCTAGTTTTCAGGTTTCAGCAATACTGCCATCCAAGAAAGTAGGGACAACTTTCAGGCCTGTCCTCATCCCATAGAATTGGTCACACTAGAGAATCATACCTCTAATTAAAAGTCAGGGTCTGACCTTTAAAATGAACCCAAAAATGTATTTATTTAAGCAGAGGTTTTGATGAAAAACCCTAAAATGTTTGGGCTAGTTTTCAGGTTTCAGCAATACTGCCATCCAAAAAGTAGGAACAACTTTCATGCCTGTCCTGACCATACAGAACTGATAACACTAGAAAGTTATATCTCTAATTAAAGTACAGGGTCTGACCTTTAAAATGAACCCAAAAATGTATTTATTTAAGCAGAGGTTTTGATAAAAAACCCTAAAATGTTTGGGCTAGTTTTCAGGTTTCAGCAATACTGCCATCCAAAAAGTAGGAACAACTTTCAGGCCTGTCCTCACCCTACAGAACTGATAACACTAGAAAATCATACCTCTAATTAAAGTACAGGGTCTGCCCTTTAAAATGAACCCCAAAATGTATTTATTTAAGCAGAGGTTTTGATGAAAAACCCTAAAATGTTTGGGCTAGTTTTCAGGTTTCAGCAATACTGCCATCCAAAAAGTAGGAACAACTTTCAGGCCTGTCCTGACCATATAGAACTGATAACACTAGAAAGTTATATCTCTAATTAAAGTACAGGTCTGCCCTTTAAAATGAACCCAAAAACATATTTATTTAAGCAGAGCTTTTGATAAAAAACCCTAAAATGTGTGGGCTAGTTTTCAGGTATCAGCAATACTGCCATCCAAAAAGTAGGAACAACTTTCAGGCCTGTCCTCACCCTACAGAACTGATAACACTAGAAAATCATACCTCAAATTAAAGGACAGGGTCTGACCTTTAAATTGAACCCAAAAATGTATTTATTTAAGCAGAGCTTTTGATAAAAAACCCTAAAATGTGTGGGCTAGTTTTCAGCAATAGTGCAATCCAAGAAGTAGGGACAACTTTCAGGCCTGTCCTCACCCCATAGAATTGGTCACACTAGAGAATCATACTTCTAATTAAAAGTCAGGGTCTGCCCTTTAAAATGAACCCAAAAATGTATTTATTTAAGCAGAGCTTTTGATGAAATACCCTAAAATGTTTGGGCTAGTTTTCAGGTTTCAGCAACACTGCCATCCAAGAAGTAGGGACAACTTTCAGGCCTTTCATCATCCCATAGAATTGGTCACACTATAAAGTTATATCTCTAATTAAAGTACAGGGTCTGCCCTTTAAAATGAACCCAAAAACATATTTATTTAAGCAGAGCTTTTGATAAAAAACCCTAAAATGTTTGGGCTAGTTTTCAGGTTTCAGCAATACTGCCATCCAAAAAGTAGGAACAACTTTCATGCCTGTCCTGACCATACAGAACTGATAACACTAGAAAGTTATATCTCTAATTAAAGTACAGGGTCTGACCTTTAAAATGAACCCAAAAATGTATTTATTTAAGCAGAGGTTTTGATAAAAAACCCTAAAATGTTTGGGCTAGTTTTCAGGTTTCAGCAATACTGCCATCCAAGAAAGTAGGGACAACTTTCAGGCCTGTCCTCATCCCATAGAATTGGTCACACTAGAGAATCATACCTCTAATTAAAAGTCAGGGTCTGACCTTTAAAATGAACCCAAAAATGTATTTATTTAAGCAGAGGTTTTGATGAAAAACCCTAAAATGTTTGGGCTAGTTTTCAGGTTTCAGCAATACTGCCATCCAAAAAGTAGGAACAACTTTCAGGCCTGTCCTGACCATATAGAACTGATAACACTAGAAAGTTATATCTCTAATTAAAGTACAGGGTCTGCCCTTTAAAATGAACCCAAAATCATATTTATTTAAGCAGAGCTTTTGATAAAAAACCCTAAAATGTTTGGGCTAGTTTTCAGGTTTCAGCAATACTGCCATCCAAAAAGTAGGAACAACTTTCAGGCCTGTCCTCACCCTACAGAACTGAAAACACTAGAAAATCATACCTCAAATTAAAGGACAGGGTCTGACCTTTAAATTGAACCCAAAAATGTATTTATTTAAGCAGAGCTTTTGATAATAAAACCCTAAAATGTGTGGGCTAGTTTTCAGCAATAGTGCAATCCAAGAAGTAGGGACAACTTTCAGGCCTGTCCTCACCCCATAGAATTGGTCACACTAGAGAATCATACTTCTAATTAAAAGTCAGGGTCTGCCCTTTAAAATGAACCCAAAAATGTATTTATTTAAGCAGAGCTTTTGATAAAAAACCCTAAAATGTTTGGGCTAGTTTTCAGGTTTCAGCAATACTGTCATCCAAAAAGTAGGAACAACTTTCAGGCCTGTCCTGACCATACAGAACTGATAACACTAAAAAATCATACCTCAAATTAAAGGACAGGGTCTGACCTTTAAAATGAACCCAAAAATGTATTTATTTAAGCAGAGGTTTTGATGAAAAACCCTAAAATGTTTGGGCTAGTTTTCAGGTTTCAGCAATACTGCCATCCAAGAAAGTAGGGACAACTTTCAGGCCTGTCCTCATCCCATAGAATTGGTCACACTAGAGAATCATACCTCTAATTAAAAGTCAGGGTCTGACCTTTAAAATGAACCCAAAAATGTATTTATTTAAGCAGAGGTTTTGATGAAAAACCCTAAAATGTTTGGGCTAGTTTTCAGGTTTCAGCAATACTGCCATCCAAAAAGTAGGAACAACTTTCATGCCTGTCCTGACCATACAGAACTGATAACACTAGAAAGTTATATCTCTAATTAAAGTACAGGGTCTGACCTTTAAAATGAACCCAAAAATGTATTTATTTAAGCAGAGGTTTTGATAAAAAACCCTAAAATGTTTGGGCTAGTTTTCAGGTTTCAGCAATACTGCCATCCAAAAAGTAGGAACAACTTTCAGGCCTGTCCTCATCCCATAGAATTGGTCACACTAGAGAATCATACCTCTAATTAAAAGTCAGGGTCTGACCTTTAAAATGAACCCAAAAATGTATTTATTTAAGCAGAGGTTTTGATGAAAAACCCTAAAATGTTTGGGCTAGTTTTCAGGTTTCAGCAATACTGCCATCCAAAAAGTAGGAACAACTTTCAGGCCTGTCCTGACCATATAGAACTGATAACACTAGAAAGTTATATCTCTAATTAAAGTACAGGGTCTGCCCTTTAAAATGAACCCAAAATCATATTTATTTAAGCAGAGCTTTTGATAAAAAACCCTAAAATGTTTGGGCTAGTTTTCAGGTTTCAGCAATACTGCCATCCAAAAAGTAGGAACAACTTTCAGGCCTGTCCTGACCATATAGAACTGATAACACTAGAAAGTTATATCTCTAATTAAAGGACAGGGTCTGACCTTTAAAATGAACCCAAAATCATATTTATTTAAGCAGAGGTTTTGATAAAAAACCCTAAAATGTTTGGGCTAGTTTTCAGGTTTCAGCAATACTGCCATCCAAAAAGTAGGAACAACTTTCAGGCCTGTCCTGACCATATAGAACTGATAACACTAGAAAGTTATATCTCTAATTAAAGTACAGGGTCTGCCCTTTAAAATGAACCCAAAATCATATTTATTTAAACAGAGCTTTTGATAAAAAACCCTAAAATGTTTGGGCTAGTTTTCAGGTTTCAGCAATACTGCCATCCAAAAAGTAGGAACAACTTTCAGGCCTGTCCTCACCCTACAGAACTGATAACACTAGAAAATCATACCTCAAATTAAAGGACAGGGTCTGACCTTTAAAATGAACCCAAAAATGTATTTATTTAATCAGAGGTTTTGATGAAATACCCTAAAATGTTTGGGCTAGTTTTCAGGTTTCAGCAACACTGCCATCCAAGAAGTAGGGACAACTTTCAGGCCTTTCATCATCCCATAGAATTGGTCACACTAGAAAGTTATATCTCTAATTAAAGTACAGGGTCTGCCCTTTAAAATGAACCCAAAAACATATTTATTTAAGCAGAGCTTTTGATAAAAAACCCTAAAATGTTTGGGCTAGTTTTCAGGTTTCAGCAATACTGCCATCCAAAAAGTAGGAACAACTTTCAGGCCTGTCCTGACCATACAGAACTGATAACACTAGAAAATCATACCTCAAATTAAAGGACAGGGTCTGACCTTTAAAATGAACCCAAAAATGTATTTATTTAAGCAGAGGTTTTGATGAAAAACCCTAAAATGTTTGGGCTAGTTTTCAGGTTTCAGCAATACTGCCATCCAAGAAAGTAGGGACAACTTTCAGGCCTGTCCTCATCCCATAGAATTGGTCACACTAGAGAATCATACCTCTAATTAAAAGTCAGGGTCTGCCCTTTAAAATGAACCCAAAAATGTATTTATTTAAGCAGAGGTTTTGATGAAAAACCCTAAAATGTTTGGGCTAGTTTTCAGGTTTCAGCAATACTGCCATCCAAAAAGTAGGAACAACTTTCATGCCTGTCCTGACCATATAGAACTGATAACACTAGAAAATCATACCTCAAATTAAAGTACAGGGTCTGACCTTTAAAATAAACCCAAAAACATCTTTATTTAAGCAGAGCTTTTGATAAAAAACCCTAAAATGTGTGGGCTAGTTTTCAGCAATAGTGCAATCCAAGAAGTAGGGACAACTTTCAGGCCTGTCCTCACCCCATAGAATTGGTCACACTAGAAAATCATACCTCAAATTAAAGGACAGGATCTGCCCTTTAAAATGAACCCAAAAATGTATTTATTTAGGCAGAGCTTTTGATAAAAAACCCTAAAATGTTTGGGCTAGTTTTCAGGTTTCAGCAATACTGCCATCCAAAAAGTAGGACCAACTTTCAGGCCTGTCCTGACCATACAGAACTGATAACACTAGAAAATCATACCTCAAATTAAAGGACAGGGTCTGCCCTTTAAAATGAACCCAAAAATGTATTTATTTAAGCAGAGGTTTTGATGAAAAACCCTAAAATGTTTGGGCTAGTTTTCAGGTTTCAGCAATACTGCCATCCAAGAAAGTAGGGACAACTTTCAGGCCTGTCCTGACCATACAGAACT